>NW_006960549.1:0-738 GCF_000164805.1 Carlito syrichta
CGGAATATTGGATTAGGGATTCCCAAATATTTAGGACGTATTCTTAAGGGGAGAGCAGCAATCTTGGATTCCAGGTCCCTGGGAAACTTCTGTCCCTATGAGTATTGGTAAGCAAGAGTTTGACCTTCCATGTCACCAGAAAAAGTCCGGGTAACTTCCTGATAATAAAAAAAGGAATCTGGGTTACAGGAGGACTCAATCCATGAATTCTACAGTGCTCCATTATAAGGGTTTATCTGGAACCTGGGCTTCTAGTTCTCCAAATACTTCAAAGCAACTTGCCACTTGGAAAGGACAAGTGTCATTATAGATTCCTAGCAGCCATCTGGTCCTCTTGATGGTTATAACCAAGAACCAGTCTCTGCAATTCAGTTGTGTTCCTCAGGACAACTAAACCATATTCCAGGACTGATATTATAATCTCGCAATATTTGTGTGCAACTCTTGTCTTAAGATGTACCCTGTAATCCTAAAACTTCCGTTTGTGCATCTATTTGATATGGCCTGGGTGTTTTGAGGTTGCTAAGCATGTAGTACTTATTTTTAAAGATAACCTGGAATCACGGATTCCACGTCCCTGGGAAAAAGCTGGGCATTTTTCTGTTTGGAATCAGAATTCTGGAATCCAGATAGCCAGGGAAATTCAAGGCATCTTGCTGAGAATGAGAAGAGAATCCGGGTTCACGAGTCCTCAATCATCAAAATCTATATGAGGAAACTGGGCTTGTACGTTCCTAT
>NW_006960550.1:0-745 GCF_000164805.1 Carlito syrichta
CTCTCCCTTCTTTCCTTTTCCTTCTTTCTATCTTGCCTTTCTTTTCTGTTACTGTTTCTCTTTTCTTGGCTGAATATGCTAAAAACAAGAATTTGTTAAAATACAAACTACATTTCACATCATGTTTAGGTTTTACAAATAGAAGCACTTTTATTGGATTTAAGTTTGGTGTCAACTTCTGCAAAAAAAAGTTAGAATATTGTAATAGTCATCTCAAAAACAATTTTTTGAGAGAACAATGATCCAAAGATAAAAACAAAGAACCTTGCAGAAATTCATTTGCAATTTCATTACATCAGTTTATAAACTATCATAATCTCTGACTCTGATCTGTTTAATGATGTTACACTATAATCTTAACAAAGACTATTTTAAAGTAGGAGTTTGCATTTGAGATTTAAAAAACTCTAAAAATAACATAATGTGACAACGAGGGATATTTTATGCATTTAATCAAATTAAAAGGAAACTCTAGGTTATAACAGAGAACAGAGGAAATCAAACTATTTTTTCTTAATTGGGACTGTGTTGATTTTTCAGCTAGTTGAAAATTAAAAAAAAAAAAAACATACCAGGTGGGAAAATTCTATTTTTAAAATCAGCATAGAACAGAAAACTACTATACATATCTAAAAAATATAAAATATTTTTATGCCCAAGGTTATTGTTTCATAATTCACTTTTATTATCGAAGAATTCCCTTCTTATAGAAATAGTCATAATGTGAAGTTCATACTGACCTTTC
>NW_006960551.1:0-4665 GCF_000164805.1 Carlito syrichta
TCTCTAAGTCAGGAAGTAAAATGAAATTGTTTTAAATTACTTGTTGCTAAAATGTTTCCTTTTGTGAACTCCATGAGATAAACAACACTATACCCATAAAATACAAACCATGTTTCCCCATTTGACTGTTCTTTTCTCATAGGTTCCATAAGGAGAAGGAATTTCTCTTTTCACCTTTACAAAAGTTGACTTTGCAACTTTTTGGGGATTTCATATATTACAATCCCTAAAATAATGAAATGTGTTGTCTTGAATAATATTATTGTCTTAATTAATTCCATATGTAAAATTATCTAGGGTTTTAAGGTGCAGTTAGAGTAAAAGTCATTGGTTTTTATCTCTTCATGGAGACATGAGCCTATCTTTGTTCCTTGTGAATTTTTCACTTTTAACCAAGATCCAACTTCTTGAGGTAATTAGGAAACAGCCTGTAATTAAGCCCAGAAATAGGTAGCATACAGGTTTTATTTTCTTAAGCATGATGATCACCATTGACCAATGATGCACTGTTCTTCCTAGAGAATACTAGAGAAAGTTTATGACGTTGCACATCTTCTGCCATACTTTGCTCACTGAACTGACACAAATAATCCTCCACATACTGTTATTTATTACACCAAGTGTCTTCCAATCTGCACATTTCTATTTTCTCTTTAACATCACTGGGGTCATCTAAGGTTTTTTTTTCAACTTCTTTCTAAGAAAATTGGCAATCACTTTTTTATGTGTTTTACTTACTTCAAAATACATGAATAGACAAATAAATAAATACAAAAAGTGTGTGGTGCTAGACTCAGTAGGATATATTTCAGACTGCTTAAATGGGTGGTTTCTTCTGCAACTTGTCAGCAGAAATGAAAATAAACCCTTGTTAGTGTATTTTTTCCATGCTTTAAAGATAAACTGTTTTCTGTTTTGCCTAGAGTACAGCACAACAGATAATGTGGAAGGCTTTAGCAGGGTAGTGTCAATGTGTGTTTCTAAGTAATGTTACCATTCTCTGGTGTAGGCACTGATTACCACTGGACATCTTATCTCTGAGACATGAAGAATAAAACTGTTTTAATTTGCTCATTGCTAAAAGTGCTTCCTTTGGTGAACTCAAAGAAATAAGCATAATATCTAATCCCTAGATACAAACTTTGTGTTCTTGTGGGTCTGTGTTATCTCTTCAAAGCTTCCATATGGAGAACATTCATTTAGTGCTTTTACAAAAAGTGACTTTCCAAATTTGGGGGGGTTTCACAAATCTTAATTCATGAAACAATGAAATGTGTAGAATTTAATATTATGGACTTGCATAAATTATTTCCAGGAGTGAAATTATCTAGACCTCTAAACTGAATATAAAGTAAAAGTCATGAGCTTTTAATTCATCATGGAACATTGAGCATACCATCTCACTTTTATAACTTTGCCATACATTCCACCTCCTGAGGTAATCAGTAAAAATTCTCCAATGAAGTCCAGATAAGTATCACACAAATGTTTCTCCTAATGTCTAATAAATTTTTCTCACAAAGCACGCTTCTGGCAAGGAAACTCCAGAATAGGTTTTGACTTTGCTGTAGTCCCATCATGTTTTCTTCCCTGAAATGACACCATATTCTGTAATTTATTACATAAATAGTCTTCCAAAATGCACGTTTGTGTTTTATCTTAAACATCAATGGGAACAGCTAACGTTTTCTTTCACTTTTCTTAAAGAAATTTTTAAGCAATCTCCTTACTTTTTAAAGGTGTCTTACTCATGTCCAAAGAGACAAATAAATAAATAAGTAAATAACAGTGTGATGTTAGACTCAGTCGTTTACACTGCAAACTGTTTGAATGTGTGGATCTTTCTGCCACCTATTGCTGGTAAATGAAGAAGAAGCCTAGTTTTATTCTTAAAATTACTATGCTTAAAAAATCCTTATATCTGCTTTGTCAAATTCTTACCTACAGTGAAGCTACACAGATAATGTGGAAACCTTTAGCAGGGTAGCATACATGTATTCTGTAGGCATTTTTGCACCATCCAATGAATGCACTGATTATCACTTAGCAACAAGTCTTTGGGGCAGGAATTTTAAATAGTAAGTTTTCATTTACTAGTTGAAATGCTTGTTTTTGTGAATGCCATGAAATGATCAAAATGCTCTAGACACTAGCATACAAATCATTTTTCTGTATAGTATAGTGGTCTCTTCTCACAACTTCCATATGGAGAAGGATTGTCTCTTTGTACTTTTACAAAAACTAACTTGGCTACTTTGCTTGGGGTTTCACATATTTCAAACCCTGAGACAATTCAATATGTAGACTTAAATACTATGGGCTTGCCTAAATTAATTCCAGAAATGAAATAATCTAGAGCTTTACTCTGCATTTAAAGTAAAGGACATGAACTTTTAACTCTTCAATGAGTCTTGAAACTATCTTTGTTCCTTCTTTTTCACCTTTGACATAGATTCAGCCTCCTCAGGTAATTAGAATTCAGCCTCGAATTAAGACTAAATTAGGTAACACACGGGTTTTTGTCATTAAGCCAAATATCTCCATTGCACAGTAAATCACACTTCTGGCAAGAAAACCCCAAAGTTGATTTTTTACTTTGTTGGACTCCACCACTCTTTGTTCAAAAATGGTCAAACCACATTCTCTTAATTATTCTGCAAAGAGTGGTATAACACGCACGTTTCCGTTTTCTCCTTTGCATCACTGGGAATAATTAAGGTTTACGTTCAGTTTCCATCAAGGCAACTTGTCAAACTCCATACTTTGTGAAAGTGTTTTACTTACTTTCAAATACATAAATAGATAAACAACAGAATTAATTGAAAAAGAATGTGATGCTAGACTCAGTAGGATATACTGAAAAATATTTGAAAGAATGGATCCATCTGAAACCTATTGACAGTAAATGAAGAAAAACCCTGGTTAGTTTATTTCATTTATTCATCATTATACTTTTTTAAAAATCTTGATATCTGCTTTTCCAAACTCTTACTTAGAATGAAACCACAGATATAATGTTGAAGACTTTATCAGAGTAGCACACAGTCAATAAAGGTTTGTATGTGATTTTGTCTCAGACGAATGCACTGATTACAATTGGGCAACATGTCTCTGGGAATGGAAGAGAAAAACTACGTTTGGTCTTGTTTGTTGATAAAATCACATTCTTATTTAAGCCTCATTAAATAATCATAACACTATAACAATAAAATACAAACCACGTTTTCATATGGAACTGTGTTCTCTCCTCATAGCTTCCACAGGGAGAAGGACTTTTATTTGTATATTTACAAATATTCACCTGGAAAACTTAACGTTTCACATATTTCAACTACTGAAACAATGCAATATATAGTCTAAATTATTATGTGCTTGTGTAAATGAATTCCAGAAGTGAAATAATATAGAGTCTTTTGATGCAGCTAAAGGGCATGAATTTGTAACTCTTTGTGGAGTTTTAAGACTATCTTCATTTCTTCTGATTTTTTCACTCATGAACCAAATTCAACCTCCTGAGGTAATTAGGAAACAGCTTCCAGTTGAGCCCAAGGAGATGGCACGCAGATAGTGCTCTTTAAGTCTAATAATGTCATAGTTAATTGAAGTACTCTTGTAGTAAGTAAACTCTATAGCAGGTTTTTTACTTTGCTGCATTCCCACAACACATTCTTCCTTGAGCAGACAGAAATGATTACATTCCATTCAGCTACCTATTACACAAAGAAGATTCCAGCAAGTACATTTTGGTTTTCTCTTTAATGTCATTGGGAACATCTAATGTTTAATTAAAACTTCCTTAAAGGCCTTATGTCAGTCTCCTTTCTTAGTGAAAGTGTTTGACTTACTTCAACTGAGCAACACATCTCTGTGACTGGAAGAGAAAAACTATGTTTAACTTGCTTGTTACTAAAAGTACTTTCTTATGTGAATCTCATGAAATAATCATACCATTCTAGCCCCTGGGATACCAATCCTGTTTCCATGTTGGTCTATGTTCTTTCCTCATAGCGACCATCGAGAGAAGAACCTTCTTTTTGTACTTTAACAAAAATTTACCTAGCAACCATTTTGAGGTTTCAAATACTCAAACCTTGAAACAATGCAATGTGTATTCTTAAATACAATGGACTTGACTAAATTACTTCCAGGAGTGAAATAATCAAATACCTTAAGCTTCAGTTTAATGGTATGGTCCCTAAACTGTTCATATAACATTCATTCTATCTTAGTTACTTGAGAATTGATCACCTTTGACCTATAATAGTCCTTCTGTGGCAGAAAAGAAACAACCTCCAATTAAGCCGAGAAGTTTGTAGAATGCCATATTTTTTCTTAAATCTAATGATCTCGGTTGCCCTGCAAACACTCTTCTGTGAAGGGAATTGAAGAGCAGGTTTTTTACTTGGTGAAATCCCATCATGATTTGTTCCCTTAAATAACACAAATGATTACAACACATTCCATTTTTTATAACATCAAAAGTTCTTGCAATATGCAGGTTTGCGTTTTCTCTTTAATATCTCTGGGAATTGCCTGAGCCCATGGGTTCAAGACCTACCTGTGCAACTTGGCGAAATCTCATCTCTACAATAAATCAAAATGAGCCGGGTGTGGTAGTGTGTGCCTGTAGTTCCAGCTACTTGGAAGGCTGAGACTGAAGGATCG
>NW_006960551.1:5720-12661 GCF_000164805.1 Carlito syrichta
TTTTGATGGCTGTGTAGTATCCATCGTGTATATGTACACTTTTTAAAATTCAGTCCTCTTTTGATGGGCAGCATGGTTGTTTCCAGGTTCTTGCTATTGTGAACAACGCTGCGATAAACATACGTGTGCAGGTATCTTTTTTATAGAGTGATTTGAGGTCTTCAGGATATATTCCCAGTAGGGGGATTGCGGAGTCATATGGAAGATCGATTTTTAGAGCTTTTAGGAATCACCACACTGCTTTCCACAGAGGTTGCACTAGTTTACACTCCCACCAACAGTGTAGAAGTATTCCCTTTTCACCATACCCTCTCCAGTAGCTGTTATTTTTTGAGTTGTTGATAATTGCCAGTCTGACTGGAGTTAGGTGGTATCTCAGTGTGGACATTCTCTTTTTACTTTCACAATAATTTTCTTAACAATTTTGTTGGGGTTTCACATATTTCATTTCTGAAACAATGAAATGTATAGACGTTAATACTATGAACTTGCCTAAATTAATTCCAGGAGTAAATAACCCAGAGCTTTAATCTGCATTTAGAGTAAAGGAAATGAGCTTTTATGTCTTTATGGAGCCTTAAGTCTATTTTCTTTCCTTCTGTATTTTTCACACTTGGCCTAGATTCAACCTCCTGAGGCAATTAGGAAGCAGATGTCAATGAAACCCAGAAGTATGTAACACACAGGCGATTCTGCTTAACCCTAAACGTCTCTATTTCCTAATGAAGCACTCTGGGAACTCCAGAGCAGGTTATTGACTTTACTGGAGTCCAATTACCCTTTGAATTGACACACATGATTACACCACATTCATTATGATGCAGTGTCCTGTAATATGCACATTTCTGTTTTCTTTCTAACATCACTGAAAAAATGTAAATTTTCTTCAGCTTCCTTCAGAGACAATTTTTCAATTACCATTATTTGTGAATGTGTTTAACTTACTACCAAATATATAAAAAGATAAATAAATACATATAAATGGTGTAGGTTAGTCTCAGTAAGTTATACTGAAAATTGTTTGAATGGTTGGATTGATCTACCATCTGTTGGCTGCAAATGAAGGAAAATATTGATTATTTTATTTTTTGTTTTCTCAATATGCTTTAAAAAATCATGATATTTGCTTTGTCAAATTCTTACCTAGAGTGAAGCTGAACAGATAATATGCAAATCTTGAATGGGGTAGCATCAATGTATGTTTGTAGGCAACATTGCCTCTCTTCAATAAATGCACTGATTACCACTTAGCAACAAGTCTCTGGGATAGTAAGAGTAAGAGTAAGTTTTAATTCACTTTTTGTTAGACTGCTTCTTTTTGTAACCCCATGAAATAATTAGAACACTGCAGTCCCTAGGATACAATCCATGTTTCTATATGGTGCAGAGTTCTCTCCTCATAGCTTCCATATGGAGAAGAAACTTCTTTTTGTACTTTTACAATAACTGACCTAGTAATTTTATTTGAGGTTTTACATATTTCAAACCCTGAAACAATGCAATGTGTAAAATTAAATACTATGGGCTTCTCTAAATAAATTCCTGAAGTAAAATAATCTAGAGCCATAAGCTGAATTTAGAATAAAGGGTGTACATTTTTAATACAAGGCATTTTTAGCCTTTTTTTTCTTTTGAGTGTTTCACCTTTGACCTTAATTCAGTCTTCTGACAAAGTTAGACAATAGCCTCTAATTAAGTCCCAAATAGGCAGTTTGCAGGTTTTTCTCCTTAAGCCAAATAATCTGTATTGCTCAGTAAAGCACAATTCTGGCAAGGGAACAACAAAGCAGGGCTTTTACTTGTTTCAGGTCCCATCGTAATTTGTTCCATGAACAGACATGAATGATCACACTGCGGTTTGTTTTACATTATGCCAAAGGTCCCCCAACATGCATATTTGTGTTTTGTCTCTAATGTCACTAGGAACATCTAAGGTTTTCTTTCAGTTTCCTTCAAAGGCAATTTGACATTCAACTTTCTTTGTGAAAGTATTTTACTTACTTTAAATTAATTAATTTTACTTAGTTTTCAATTAATTAATGCAATAGTGATAAACTCATTTGGTTATACTACAACCTGTTTGAATGAATGGATCCACCTGCCACCTGTGGATGACAAAAAAGGAAAACCTAGTTATTTTATTGTCACTATGCTTTAAAAAAATCTTGATGTCTGCTTTTACAAACTCTTACCTAAACTGAAGCTACAAATATATCATGGAAGCCTTTACCAGGCTAGCATCAATGTATGTTTGTAGGAAACTGCCAATCTCCCATGAATGCACTTATTACCACTGGACAACATGCCTCTGGGACAGGAAAAGAAAACCTACATTTTGACTTGCTTGTTATTAAAGGTGCTTTCAATATTGATCACCATGAAATAATAACATTCTAGCCCCTAGCATACAAACCACGTTTCCATAAGGGGCTGTATTCTCTCCTTATACTTTCCATATGGATGAGGATGTTCTATTTGTACTTTTACAAAAATTGATCACACGAATTTGTTTGGGTTTTCACATGCATCAATCTCTGATCCAATGCAATGTGAAGGCTTAAACACCACTAGCTTGCCTAAATTAATGCCAGGAGTGAAATAATGTAGAGTCTTAAGCTACAGTTAGAGGAAAGGGCATGAGTTTGTATCTCTTCATGTAGCCATGAGTCTAATATTTTTCCTTCTGAGATCTTTACTTTTCACCCAAATTCAGTCTCCTGCTGAAATTAAGAAACAGCCTCCAATTAAGCACAGAAGTAGAAAGCATGCAGTAGTTTTTCCTTAAGTCTAATATTCAAAGCACTTTTCTGCAAAAAGAACACTAGAGCAGGTTTGGACTTTGCTATAACCTCACTACACAATGTTTTCTCATTTGACACAAATTATCACACCACATTTCATTATTCATTACACCAAAAGCCTTCCAACACATGCATTTGTGTTTTCTCTTTAATATCACTGGAATCATCTAAGGTTTACTTTCTGCTTCATTCAAAGGCAACTTGGCAATCTCTGTTTTTTTTGTTGTTGTTGTCAAAGTGTTGTACTTACTCCCAAGTACATAATATATAAATAATTAAATTGCAAAATAGTGTGGTGTTAGACTCAGTAGGTTATACTGCAAACTGTTTGAATGGGTTGATACATCTGGCATCTGTTGGCAGCAAATGAAAAATTCTGGTTAGGTTTTTCTTTTTTTTCTTGCTATGTTTTTAAGAAATTACAATATCTGTTTTTGCAATCTCTGATCTAGAGTGAAGCTACACAGATAACGTGAAGCCTGTAGAAGTTTAGCATCAACGTAGGTTTGACGACTTTCTCACTCTCTGATCAATGCTCTGATTACCACTGAACAACTTGTCTGTGTGACAGGAAGAGAAAAACAATGTTTTAAATTGCTTGTTACTAAAACTGCTTCCTTGTGGGAATACCATTAAATAATCATAATCCTCTAGCATCTAGGGTAAAAACATATTTCTTATTGGACTATTTTCTCTCCTCATAACTTCCATAGGGAGAAGGAGCACTTTTTGCATTTTTACAAAGTTGAACTGCAAATTTGTTTGGACTTTCAAATATTTTGATCCCTGAAAAAATCTAATGCATTGTCTTAAATACTATGTTTTTCTTAAGTTAATTAGGAGAGTCAATATTCTGCAGTTAAATGGTATGGTTTTAGAAATAATAGAGCCTTAAACCTATCTTAGTTTTTTCTGATTTTTTTTCTCTATTGACCAAAATTCAACCTCTTGATATAATTGGGAAACAACCTCCAAGCAAGTCCAGTAGCAGGGAGGACAAAGGGTTTTCTCCTTAAGGATAATGATTTCTATTGCCTAACAGAAAACTCTTCTGTCAAGGGAAAACAAAAGCAGGTTTTCTACTCTCCTGGTGTCCCAACACTCATTGTTCCTCACACTAACAGAAATGATCATACAACCTTCCATTACTTTTTATGCAAAGAGTCTTCCAATATGCATGTTTTTTAAGTCACTGGGGACATCTAAGTATTTCTTTCAGCTCCCTTCAAAGACACTTTGGAAATATCATTTCTTTTTGAAATGATTGGTTTACTTCCAAGTACATAAATAAATTAATCAATAAAGGAAACATGGGTGTTGTGTTAAGCACTTTAGTTTACACTGAAAATTTTTACAATGGGTGGATCTATCTGATACTTGTCAGCAGCAAATGAGGATTGATTACATTGTTTTGCTCTCTGGGCTTTAAAGAAATTCAAATATCTGCTCTGCTAAACTCTTACAAAGAGTGAAGCTACACAGATAACGTGAAAGAATTTAGTAAGTTAGCATCAATAGAGGTTTGTAGGCTACTTTGCCAGTCCAATGAATGCACCAATTACCACTGAGCAACACATCTCTGGAACAGGAAAAGAAAAATTAGTTTTAACATGCTTGTTGCTAAAAGTGCATTCTTTTATTGACTTCATGAAGTAATCAAAACACTATTCCCTAGTAAACAAACCATGTTTCCATAGAGAACTGGGCTCTCACCTTATAGCTTCAAGGGAGAAAGACCTTCTGTTTACACATTTACAAAAATTGACCTAGCAACTTTGGTGTTTTGCATATTTCAATCCCGGAAATACTGAAGTGTATAGTTTAAAATTCTATGGACTTGCCTAAAAAAATACTCTAGACCCTAGAATTACATTTAGAGTAAAGAAAATGAGTTTGTGACTCTTCATGGAGACTGCGCCTATCTTCATTGTTTCTGACACTTTCACCTTTGACCTAGATTCAGTCTCCTGAAGTAATTAGGAAACAGCCTCTATTTAAGAACAGAAATAGGTTGCACACAGGTGCTTCTTCTTAAGCCTAATGATCTCTATGGCCAGTGAAGTATACTTCTGTCAAGTAAACTCCTGAACAGGTTTTTGACTTTGCTGGACTTTCGGCAACTTTATTATCTAAACTGAATGAAATATCACAAAACATACTGCTATTTTTTTTAAAAGAGTGTTCTAACATACATGCCTGTGTTTTCTTTTTAATTGGGGATATCTAAGTTTTTCTTTCAGTTTTCTCCAAAGGCAATTTGTCAATCTCCTTTATGTGAAAGTGTTTTACTTACTTCCAAATACATACATGAAAAAGATGTAATGTAAAAATCAATCTTATACTAGTTATACTTCAAACTGTTTGAATTAATGGATCAAAATGCCATCTGTAGACAGAGAATTAAGGAAAAACCTGGTAAATTTACTTTTTACCCCTCTATTCTTTAAAGAAATCTTTATTCCTGCTTTGCTAGACTCACACATAGAGTGAAACTGCACAGATAATGTGGAATCCTTTAGCAAGTTAGAATCAACATAGGTTTGTAGGTGATTTGGCTGGTGTCTAATGAATGCACTGATTACCATTGGACAAAACATCACTGGTAAAGAAAAATAAAAACTGCATTTTAACTTTCATGTTGCTAAAAGTGCTTCCTTTTGTGAATCCTATGAAATAACCATAACATTTTAGGTCCTAGGATAAAGCCATGTTTCTATAAGAAACTGTGTTCTCTCCTCATAGCTTCAATTGGGATAAGGTCTTTCTTTTTTTAGTATTACAAAATTTTCCTGGCAACATTATTTGTATATAACATATTTCAATCGCCAAAGCAATGCAATATAGCCTTGAATACTATGGTCTTGCCTGAATAAATACCAGGAGTAAAATTATCTAGAGCCTTAACTGCAGTGAGAGTAAGGGGCATGTCATTTTTACTTTTCGTGTAGTTATGAGCCTATCTTCATTCTTTCTGACCTATTTACCACGGCCTAGACCCAGATCTCTGAGGTAATGAGGAAATATTCTTCAATTAAGCCCAAAATTATGTGGAATTCAAATGTTTCTCGCTAAGCCTAATGATTTCTATTTACTAGTGGGGTATTTTCTGGCAAGGGAATTTCACAGCAGGTTTTTAACTTTGTTTCAGTCCTACTACCCTTTGTTCTCTGGACCGAAACAAATGATTGCACCACATTGTGTTATTTATTAACCAAGTGTCTTCCAACATTCAAATTTGAGTTTCCTCTTTAACAAAACTAGGATAATCTAAGGATTTCTTTTAATGTCCTTCAAAGACAATTTGGCAATCAACTTTATTTTTGAAAGTGTTTTGCTTACTCCCAAATGAGGTAAATAGATAATTAAAAAATAAATAAATAAACAGTGCAGTGTTAGACTCAGTAGGTTGTACAGTACACTGAAAGGATGAATCCATGTGCCATCTATTGGCTGCAAATGAAGGAAAAATCTGGTTAGTTTATTTCATTTTTTTCTCACTATGTTTTTTTTGGGTTTTTTTTGAGTTGGAGTATCACTCTGTCACAGAGACTGGAGTGTAGTGGCTGCTCCTGGTCACCGCAGCCTCGACCTGCTGGGCTCCAGCAATCCTTCCACCTCAGCCTTCCAAGTAGCTGGAATTACAGGCATGCAGTACCATGCCCGGTTGATTTATTTATTTATTGTAGAGATGAGGTCTCGCTGCCCAGGCGGGTCTCGAACCCACGGGCTCAGGCAATCCACTCACCTCAGCCTCCCAAAGGCGCAGGATTACAGGCTGAGCCACTGAGCCCGGCTCTCACTGTGTTTTAATGAAGTCCTGCTATCTACTTTGGCAAACTCTTACATAGAGTGAAGCTACACAGATAATGTAGAAACCTTTAGCTGCTTAACATCAAGTAGGATTGTGGGGGAATTTGTCTCTGTTTGATGAAAGCACTGACTATTATTGGACAACACGTCTCTGAGATAGGAAGAGAAAAACTACATTTTAATTTTCTTGTTGCTAAAAGTGCTTCATTTTGTGAACACCATCAAATAATCACAATATTCTAGCCCTAGGATGCAAACTATGCTTCCATGAAGGTCAATGTTCTATCTACATAGCTTCCATGAGGAGAAAGACGTTCTCTGTGTCTCATC
>NW_006960552.1:0-577 GCF_000164805.1 Carlito syrichta
GGGTTTTGCTTGGGGTTGAGGTGGGGGATTGCTGTGGTGTCCTGCCTGGTCTCAAGCTCCCGGGCTCAGGCCATTTTCCCATCTCGGACTCCCTGAGTACTGAGGAGACAGGCATGAGTCACCCAACCACCCCCCCAAGAAGGCTGGAGAGTCATGCCCTCTCTTCCAGAAGGCAGCCGCTTGGAGGAGAATGCAGTTATATCATGAAGAACAAAGCATGTGAAGGGGTGGGTGCCATGGTGGAGACATATGCCTGACCCAGGTGCTCCCCTGGGTCAGGCTTGGTGGATGACTCTGGCTGCCCACTCTGGGGTCCCAGGTCATCTGAAGGAAACAGGCCTCATAGTGGGGTCCAGAGAGAGGTGTAACGACCGAGCATGGGGGCTCACGCCTGTTACACCAGTGCTTTGGGAGTCCGAGGCAAGAAAATGACTTGAGCCCCCGCATTCAGGACAAGCCCAGGCACTTTGGCGAGACCTCGTCTCTATAATAAACCGACAAAATGAGCCTTATCTCCAAAAACATCAGAATCATACACAGATTCTCAACAGTGTGTGGAGAGATCACAGGGTGACTG
>NW_006960553.1:0-6566 GCF_000164805.1 Carlito syrichta
ATAAAAAAAAAAAAGAATGTTTTCCCTGGATGTGAATAATGCAAAATTCATACTTTTACCTATCAACATTTCTTTTTTCTTTTTTGAGTTGGAGTCTCACTCCATCACCCAGGCTGGAGTGTAGTGGCATTCTCACAGCCACTACAGTGTTGCCTTGCTGGGCTCTGGTATGATCCTTTCACCTCAGCCTTCCAAGTAGCCAGAACTACAGGTGTGCACTACCATACCCAGTTAATTTTTGCTTTATTGTAGAGACGAGGCCTTGCCAAATTACCCGGGCTGGTCTCAAATTTGTGGGCTCAGGCAATCCACTCACCTCGGCCTCCCAAAATGCTGGGATTATAGGCTAAGCTACTGAGCCTGACCTGCCCATCAACATTTCTAGAGAGATTTGTGCATTTTTGCGTGTGTTGAAGGAGAAAGAGAAAGGCAGACATGTAGAGTTTAAATGGGAAATGTGGCAATCTAAATACAATATGGTATTTTCAGACTTTTGTGTATATAAATGTTGGTATATGAGCATGTGTGTGCAAATGCAAATATACTTATTCAATCATCAGTCTGCTCATTAAATGCAGTGCTGAGGGAACACCTAGGAGAACTAGCTCAGCTGGTAGAGGCAGGAAAGGAAGATGTCATAAAAGGAAGGGACGACCTTGAAGGATGAGTTCTGGAAACTAAAAAGGAGAGAAGACTTTAAACTAATTTGACTGCAGCAAATCCTTAGGTATTTGTAGTTTGGTGGGAGAAAGCACCATACATTTCAAAGTGTCAGTTGACCTAACATCTTTCATTTACGCATATTGAATGTGCTAGGGTTGTCATAACTTTCAAATGCTTCTTTATTCCCTGTGCTTAAAGCAACCTCACTAACTGCTGGGATACAGGGTACAAAAGGTTTTTCCGTTGATATATTGAAGTATTAGTCATCCAAGTGTTGAAGGAGATTACTTTTTCAGTCATAAAATTGGCATAATTTGTATTGCTAAATGTGGTGCTTTTTCCTTGAATATTTTTGTTTCGTGTATACTTGGTAAGCCACTGTGTGCATTCTATTCTTTTTCTAAAAATTAACAGAAAGTAAACACTTTTGAGCCATCATAAGGTTCAGTCTGATTCTCAAGAAAAAGGAAACATAAACTGAGTAGCTCGTGATAACCATAAAAAACTTGCTATCATCAAATCAAATATTTGATGTTAGCTAATTGTGATATGCAGAGCCTCTTAAATATGGGATTTTTTTCTTCCTGCATGAATCTTGTATTCTTAAAAGTGTTTGGATGTTGAAGTGATGGGGTAGAATGAGGAAAGGTGTCTAATGAAAGTCTGTGCACTGAACTTATTTGAAAAAACAAACATTTGTTCTTTCTGCCAATAACATTCTGGTATCTTTTAAATATAAAACATAATTTAGAATGCTGAGTGTGGAGGCTTCTGTTGAATTGTAACAGAATGCCTGTTTCTCTTCAACTTGGAGATCATTCCCATTGATGTTATGATTGTATAAATTACTAGTTATGTATTATTAAAATTATCATTATATTGCTCTCGATACTGTGTTAAAATAAAACTATGAGAAACTTGATTAAACTTCAGTCAGAATTTTGCTTTTCTCAGGAGAGTACATACCAGTAAGGGTATTATTTTGATCCCCGACTTGTCTCCATCCAAACCTTCCTCAGGCCCTGTGAAAAAACTTTGCAGATCCGGCCCACACTCCAGCCCAGCTTATAAAAAGATGGTTGCAACCACAGGTGCCAAGAAGGCTTTTAATAAAGTAAACATTTGAGTCACTCAAGAGAAACCTAGATAAATTACAAGCCTACACTTTACAGCATTGATCTACTTAATCACATTTGAAAGCATGATTTGTGGGAATGTACTAAGATGGATTTTTTCTTTATCTCACATTTTCTCATGTTATTTTGAATTTGCTAGAGGAAAAAAATACTCATTTAATCTTCTCCCCTTAGCAGATTCAGCATTTAATGTGGTTTCTTTATTTCCACTAGTCTTTCTAAACTTCCCCAATGATTTTTACAGAGTCACATTTGTCCATTCTTATGTTTACTTCTGAAAATATGAGATTATTCTAAAGCTGGGGGTTATTGACTACATTCAAAATTTGGGCATAAATGCTGAATTTTAAGCAAGTATGTATTTCCTGACTTTGGTGCTCTGCAGTCTCATCAGCCAGTAAATTGTGGGTGTTTTTTCTTCTGCAGGTGGGTTTCCCATCCTAGTAACGAGCCAAGGTTCTGAGCAAGATTTAGAGAACATTCTTTAATCTTGTTCATATTTCACTTCCCTCAATCCTTGAAATAGTTCTTTAAGGGATTTCATAGTGTTTTTTGCATAGATAAATAGATACGATAAAATAGGTAATGTGGTGGTTGATACTTGTAAGCATTCATTTAGAAGATGCTAGCTAATACTGTTTATTGAAGAAATTGCCACTGAATAGAGTTTCATTTTCAGTAGCTAATTTTGTGTATTAGAAATAGATTTATGTCTTCTGCCTAGAACTGTGGTCTGTATATTACCACTTTGGAAGGTTTTTTGGCATTCTTTTTAAAACAGCTTCTTGCTAAGATTATTCTATCTAGACATGGTGGGTAACTACTTGAAAGATACATGGTAAAAGACAGAGTACTCTGCAAATGCATTTTGAATTTGTATGTATCATTTTTATATATCAAATCACAGGCTGGTTAAATTCACTAGTTAATGTATCCCCCACTCTTTGTCAAAATGATTTAAGATTGCTCCTTAAGTATCTTAAGAGAACTTTCTGTTTTTCATGTATTTCCTGTCATAAGCAAGTAATTATTTGGAAATCTGAATAGTTTCATAAGTTGTGGTGTATATCTCTTAAGTTTTCTCTCATATGAATTATATATACATCTTCAACATAGAGGAGCTGTAGTTTTTCAGGTGAAACGACTCTGGGTCCTTTTTTTTTTTTAGAGTTGGAGTCTCACTCCTTCACCCATGCTTGGAGTGTAATGACACACTCACAGCCACCCCAGGATCAACCTGCTGGGCTCTGGCGATTCTTCAACCTCAGCCTTCCAAGTAGCCAGAACTAAAGGCACTCGATACCATACCTATCTAATTTTTTATTTATTGTGGAGACGAGGTCTCATCAAGTTGCCTGGGCTGGTCTCAAACCCATGGGATCAGGCAATCCACTCACCTCAGCCTCCTAAAGTGCTGGGATTACAGACTGAGCTAAGTCCAGCCAGCTCTGTGTACTTTCACCTCTATTAATTTATAGACTCTTACTACAGTTCTGGGCAATAGGACTTCACCCGTTTTACAGATAAAGAAAACCAAGTCCCACATCACTTTAAATAAAAGTACTTAAGCTCTTCCAAGGAAATGGAAGAATCAAGATTTTAGTGCAATGAAAATACCTCTCTCTCCCTACTCCTATCAACTTTATGTATTATATATGTATTATCATGACACATGCACTTTATTGGCTGCCACGTAGAAAAGTGTGTCAGTACTAACTGCTGAATAAAGGGACTAAGGCAGGGGACAGGAAATTAAAGGTCAGGTATATGGGGCTTTGCCATGGTAGATAATGAACTCCTTGTTGCCTCACAGCCGTTCCACTACGAAGATCAAAACTGGAATAAGGATGACAACAATGGTTGCAAGGATGCCGAGGATCAGGGTCCAGATGTTCAAGCACTTGGCAGTGGAGGCGAAGGCCTGGGTTCCCATCAAATCGTCCACCATCTTCCTGTCCCTAAAGTTCATGGAGTAGGCGAAGACTATAAAGTCCAGGCAGCAGATGTTCAGGAGGAGTGTGTTGAACAGGGACCAGAAGATGTGGTCAGGCACAGATTTGTCGGTGTGGACGTGGATCACAGTGGACATTATGGAAGCAGAGCTGTGGAGCATCCCCAGTATTACAACCATGTGCTCCCCATTTAGCATATCATATTTTGGGGGTGTGCCAGTGCTAACCTGAGTGAAGAAGGTTTGGGAAGTGTGGTTCATGATTTGGTGGCAGGATCAGCTGTGGGTCCAGATAAGATAACAGTGCTGAGAGGTTCCATCCCAGTAGTTTTGATTTCTTAACCTTTTTTAAACTAACTTTATTTTAAATTTGAAAACCTTTCAATAAAAGTATTATGTAAAAAGAAAATAATGCATAATTATGTGCCTGTTCCTACCGAAATACTTTTAATATAGGAGAGATTGTTGTTCAATATATCTAACAATCACAAATTACTCAAACGGTTTTTAAAACTCTTGAATAGCCTTTTATATTTCTCTAGTTGAATCAGTATTATGTACACAGAAGAAAATGCTCTGGTATGAGTGAATAAGATACTCTATTTTGTTTCCACAAAAAGACTTAAGACTGTAAAAATGAATGAAGGCAGAGAAGGGGACTTGCCCAAGGCCATGCAGATAGTTAATAACTCCTGGTCCTGTGACCCTAATTTTCCTAAATGTTTATGTTTTAATCTTGAGTTTTGACTTTGACCATTTGTCTAGTACTTGTAATTGCAAAGTAAAAATAAAACAAAACTACTTTTGCTTGCCAGATATTGTAATGTCACTTACCATATCATAGTACAGACATATAATGTTCTACTACTTTACATATTTCAAAAATTCAGAAACATATTTCTACCCATCCTATGCAATATTCTCATCATTTGGATTTTGTCACATAGTAGAAATCTAAGTTTTGCGTACTAATCTTGCTTGTCATTTCAGGAAAGAAAAGACGTGCATTCTCATTCACAATTTTTATATGGAAAGTACAACATTAAATCTTGTATGAGCTCTTCTGATGTGAATGAAAACTTTGACTAATTTCTTGATGCCTAAAGGAAATGATTAGTAAATGAATTTTTACCTCTAAATGATTATCTTCAGTTGGCATATGTGCCTTCAAATAGGAATCACATATTGTTACTCTGTCCTCCAGAGATTTTCATCCTTGACCTTAAGGTGAATCAAACAGTAGATGTCAATGCCATAGAACCCACAGGAGTTTCATTTCTGCAGGTATCTACAGTTTATAAAAGTTATTATGACTGTTATATTCCAAAAGACTATACTCTTGCAAAAGTTCTTAGTTCTACTTTGACTCTTCTATTTATCAAAAGATTAACATACTGTTTTGTAACTATTTTTTGGCACTTTTGATTGGTTTTATTAACTCTAGAAATTGTGACAGATCCTAGATATTTACTGAACTATTTAAGTGACATGGATAAAGACAATTTTTTTAAAGACTCATCAGTGGGTATTTTAGATCTTCATTTAGTTTTAAAGTTTAGGGTTTTGTGCATTTTTGTTTGTCTGTTTGTGTTTTTGCCCATATTCTGTAAACAAGAGTTTGAGTTACACAGTATATGCTTTGTTAACTTATCATGTTTTTAAAAATGAAGATATCATCTATTTAAAGGTAATACCCTGCTTTCGGTGTGATGGTGTATTTTGTCTACATGGAAATTGTGTAACTTTATGTGCTTGAAGATCTTATAATGGCACTTTTACCACCTCAAATAAGAGAACAGGTGAGTTTTTGTATTGTGATAATGTTGATATTGTTCTTCAAAATTATTTTATAAAGTTTTATGTGGCAAGTACCAGCCAAGGCATAGAGTTAATGATAATCCTTGCCTTGAGAAAGTGTTAGAATGTGGATACTGTAAAAGGCATAAAAAAGTATAAGCCCACAATCTCTCGATAGTATAATAGTGTACTTCCAATAAACAGTAAAGAGTAATATTTGTCATTCCTTCCTGATGGTATCTGTGAGCCTAGTAGAACTTGGGTGAGCTTTTCTTTGGTTGCAAGTCCAACTTTGTATACCTTTATTACTGAACCCCCAAGACTTCTCTGTTTTAGGACATTCCATTGTAAAGTGACAGATTCTTAAGTCTCCAAGGCACTCAGTTGTCAGCATAGACTTATCTTAGAGAATAGAAACAGCGTTTTTGTGAAAGGATATACAGTGTAACAGTAAGAGTGATTCCCATATCTTTTGCCAAGTACAGTTATTTTCAGGCTTATTGCATACTATGGCAAATTATGATGGAATTGTGATTCGTTATTTGATTACCATGGATCAGATTTCAAAGCATTTCCTTTACTTAAAAAAATACAGAAAAAAACAAGATATCTTCATCATAGTTATTATTTTGGAGATAAAACTTAGTATGTACATTCATAAAGTGAGTTATCTTTATATTCTGAAGAAATTTAGTAGTAATTATTATAAGTCATTCTTGACAAATTTTGCATTAGTGAGGGTTTTTTATTTAAATTGAAATAAGTAGTAGTAGTGATATTGGTATGATTGCTCTCTGGTACATAAAAGAAAATAATTTTTATGTTAGAATTCAGATCCAGTTCAGGAGCTTACCTATGATTTACGAAGTCAGTATGATGCAATCAAGGTGGCAAAAACTGTCCGTCCCTTCAGTATGGCGTGCTACTGTCCTGTCAGAAATGAGGCTGCACTCATATTGTGTGACAGCAGTATCATGATACGGGACACAAGTCCACTCTTTGTAATCAAAATTCAAGGA
>NW_006960554.1:0-694 GCF_000164805.1 Carlito syrichta
AGGGGGGGAACAAATGAGTGTGCTAACAAATAGAGAGAGAGGCCTATACTGAAACAGATAAAAACAATAGACCACAGCTACAGACAAACCAACTCTCATACAAAAAAATAAAAAATAAAAATAAAACATATAGTGATGCTAACATACAAGCTAACCAACCACCTTGTTAGTGTGCTGTTCCTCTATACAAAGATATGGTTTACAGAGAGAAGAAAAGAGAAGAAAAGGAAAAGGAAAAAAGAAAAAAGGGAACAATAGAGTAGGAATAGAGTTAAGTCATTAAACTAATAGAATCAATGAAGAACACTCTGAGACATTTCGTTTAAGTCCAATATCCTTTCAGGTCTGATTTCTAGTTTTCTTTTCAAGCTGGTAAATTAGATTGCAGTTAGGGTCAGTTGCCCCTGATCTGCTGTGAAGGACAGTGCAGATTACCCTCCGTTCAGCACTCTGGTCTATGTCTTTATCAAGCTTGTTTCTCCTGTTTCGGTGTTGTTAGCTTGAATCGCCAGCAGGTGGTTCTATCTCAGCTTCTCACCCCAGAGGGGGTGGGGCCGGACAGGAACAAGTTGGCTGCCTGCCTCCGAACAGGCAACAGGAACCCCACGCAGGGCGGGCAGGACAGTCTCAGATGCAGGAGAGGTGGCAGCGATCCCAGCAGATCCTCCCTGAAGGGGTTTGGTGTGGATCACCT
>NW_006960555.1:0-10733 GCF_000164805.1 Carlito syrichta
CCTATGTGAGGTGTCTAGGCCTGTCTGGGGTTTCTGGATCCCTCTGAGATGTCTGTGTGGGTCTCTCTGAGGATTCTGGAAATATTCAGAGTGTCTGGGCCTGTCCAGAGTGTCTGAGCCTGTTCATGTTTTCTGGGCCTGACTGGGATATCTTGGCCTGAATGGGATGCTCAGGCCTCTCTGGAGTATCTGGGATTGTCTGAGATATCCAGGACTGTCCAGAATGTCTCGGCCTGTCCAGGGTATCTGTTCCTGTGCTAAGTGACTGGTCCTGTCCAGGGAGTCTGGCCTGACCAGGTTTTCTGATCCTGTCCTGGGAGTCTGGCCTGTCAAAGGTTTCTGTCTGGGTCTGTCTGAGGTGTCTTGGTCTGTTCGGGATGTCTCGTCTGTCCGGGATGTCTGGTCTGTCCATAGTGTCTGGGGCTCTCTGGGTATCTGGTCTGTGTGAGGTATCTGGCCCTGCTCAGGGTGATTAGGTTGTTCTGGGGTGTCTAGGCCTCTCTGGGATGTGTTGCCCTAACCAGAGTTTCTGAGACTGTGCGTGATATCTTGATCTTTCAGGGGTGTCTGGGGTTCTCCAAGTTGTTAGGCCTGTCCAGTATTTGGGCCTGTCCAGAGTGTCTGGGTCTCTCCGGGGTGTCTGTTCTTGTCTGAAGTGTTTGGGCCTGTCTCCGATGTCTGTGCCTGTTCATGGTGTCTGTCTGTGTCTGTCTGAAGTGTCTCTGTCTGTCTGAAGTTTCTGGGACTGTCTAGGGTGTCTAGGTCTGTCTGGGTTGCCTGGGGCTGTCTGTGGTTTCTAGGCCTGTGAGAGGTGTCTGGGTCTGTCTAGGGTATCTGGGCATGCCTGGGATGTCCGGGTCATATCTGGGGTGTCTAGACCTATCTGAGATGTCTGTCTGGATCTGTCTGAGGTTTCTGAGCCTGAAGGGGGTATCTGGTCCTGTCCAGGGTGCCTGAGCCTGTCTAGGTTGTCTAGGCCCGTCTGGAGTGTCTGGGCTGATCTAGGGTTATCTGGGTTGTCTGGGTCTTTCTGGAGTGTCTGTACTTGTCCATTGTATCTGAGTCTGTCTGAGTTATCTGGGCCCATTTGGAGAGTGGACCTGTTCAGGGTGTCTTAGCCTGTCCATGATGTCTGGGCCTGCCTAGGGTGTCTGGGCCTGAATGGTCCTTTGTGGGGTACCTGGCCTGCCCAGAATATCTCAGCCTGTTCAGGGTATCCATCCCTGTCCAGAGTGACTAGGCCTGTCCAAAGAGTCTGGACCTGTCCAGGGCATCTTATCATGTCCTGGGAGTCTGGGCTTTTCTGTCTGGATCTGTCCATGGTGCCTTGGCCTGTCCATGGTGTCTGGGCCAGTCTGGAATGTCTGAGCCTCTCTTGATTTCTGGTGCTCTCCAGGGTGTCTGGGTCTGTCCAAGTTGTCTGATTGAGTCTGTCTGGGGTGTTTGGAGCTGTCTGGGGTGTCTGAGCCTGTCAGATGTGTCTGAGCCTGTCCAGGGTGTATGAACCTATCTGGTGTGTCTGGACTGCCCCAGTTATCAATGCTTGCTCCAGATGACTGTCTGTGTTTGTTTAAGGTGTTTGCAATTATCTGGGGTGCCTGGGTCTGACCAGTGTGTATGGTCTGCCTGAGGTGTCTGGGCCTGTTTGGGGTGTCTGGGCCTGTCCAAATTGTCTGATCCTGTCCCTGGTGCCTGGGCTTCTCCAGCATGTCTGTCTGGGCCTTTCTGGGGTATCTGCCGGGGCCTCCACAGGGCTTCCTTTCCTCTGGATACAGAGTCAGCAGTGGGATATCTGGATCACACAGTCATTCTAGTTTCAGTTTTTGAGGTGTCTCCATACCATTCTCCATGGAGGTTGTGCTAATCTGGGTCTGTTTGAGGATGCCTGGGTCTTTCCAGGGCATCCTGCTCTGGCTCGGGTGTATGGGCCTGTCTGAGCTGTCTGGGCCTGTATGGTTTTTGCTTCCTTGGAAGTTAAGTTGTGCCTGTTATCACACCCACAATTTACACACAAACCTCTCCTACCAAGGTAAATCCAGCTGGTGTGTTGGATTAGGCATAGAACCTAATTTTCTTGACTTGGTCTAGTGTTTTTTCTCCTTTTACAGACAAAATTTAATTTTAAAAAGCAGAAATTGCATTTGAAATTTTTCAGGTCCCATGGAAGATGCAGCAGTACTTAGTCTTGATCATTTCACTGAGCACCCTACTGGTGAGAAGGTAATATCTAAGTCATCATTAGTTTAGTGAGTTTGTATTAGAATCCCCCTTGTCATTCTTGAATGTGTAAAGCCAGTTCTTGAACTGCTTCTGGACCACTGAGGCCATAGTGGAAGTGTTTTTTCTTAATTCAGGAGGTAGAAACAAGTTTGACTTTTTATATAGATGAAACATTCACACAAATTTCCTGGATGTGGAACCAAAAGCAGGGAATAAACCATGCCAGGGGATAAAGTAGCTATCTAGGGCCATAAAGAACTGTAATTGTTAGCTTGAACCTAGAAACTAGAAGACTGGAAACCATGATAGGGTCTAGATATGCCAGAACTGGGCAGTACACATATTTGCAATGTTTTACAGAGTTGAAGGGCTTGGTCCTAATGATACACAAGCATTCCAGTCAAGTAGAGAGGGATCTCCCTTTAGCTTATTGAAGGTTGGTGTTTAGAAACAGATTGGCATTTTCTGTGAGGAGCCCATAGAGATGAGAACCTCTGAAAGAAATGGGAATGGAAGAATTGTCCACCAGGATTTTTTAGCAGCTGTTCAGGTGCAACAATGCCTTGCCAGTCCCAACTGTTACTCCACTGTGGCCCAAACTAACTGAACTTCATATATCTGTCCTGACCAGTAACTGGATGAGGGCTACTAGGGAAAGGGCATGCCTTTACAGCTGAAGAAAACCCTGAAGAAGGTGATGACTGGGGGCTGCTGGCAGTACTGGGCTAACAAGTCCTTGTTGAAGGGGAATCTGGTAGGTCATTCCCATGCCTTCCAGATACAGTGACCTGGTGAGCTTGGTTACCTGTTCTAGTCTCTGGCCTGCTTCTCAACATAAATGCATTCAGCATGACTTTCCTGTTAGTCACCACCTTTCCTACTGTGTGCCACAAATGGAATTGGAGCTTTAGTTACTGGATACTCAGCAGGTGCGACAAAAGCCATGAGAAACTAGAGTTCGGTTTACTCTAAGTGGGATACAGAATGTGTAAAGAGACATCATTATATTACCAACTTCTGTTATTTCAATCTACTTTATATAAAGGAGTCAAGAAACCAATGCAGGAGAATCAAATCTGCAGAAGTCCAACTTTCAGGACCATTTTAGAAAACATCAGTAATGGAGTCTCCATTTTCTTATGTCAATTCTATAGCTTGCTTAGTGCTTTTGTCCTTTGTTTGTATGATAAAAGCACTGAAATTTATCTCAAAATTATCAGTATACAATACAGTGCCAAATACAGTTCTCATGTTGTACACTACATTTCTAGGCTACATAACTACAACCTTGAGCCCTTTGATCTGCATCTTCCCATTTCCCCCTGTTTTTGGTAAGCACTATTTTTTTCTATTTATATGTATTCCTTTTTTTATGTTTAAGATTCCACATAAGTGAGATTGTGTGCTATGTCTTTCTGTGCCTGGCTGATTTCACTTAAGGTAATGTCTTTCAGATTCATCCATGTTGTCATAAGTGACAGGATTTCCTTCTAAGGCTGAATAATATTTCATTGTGTGTGTGTACCACATTTTCTTCATCTGTTGATGAACACTGAAACTGTTTCCATATGTTGGCTATTGAGAATGCTGCAATGAACATGAGGGTGCAGGTGTCTTTGTGCAGGGTTGATTTCACTTACTTTGGGTACAGAACCATAAGAAACTAGTGAGCCATATGAAAGTTCTATTTTGAACTTATTTTAGGAACTGCCACATTGTTTTCTAGTGGCTGCATCAAGCTACATTACCAACAACATTAGACAAGTATTCCTTCCCTTTCTCCACACTCTTGCCAACACTTTGGTTTTTTTTCACACTCTTGCCAACATTTTGGGTTTTTTTCTCTTTGAAGTCATCCTAACAAGTGTGAGATAATATATCACTGTGCATTAGATTTACATTTCCCTGACTAGAGGTGCTGAGCACCTCTTTATATACTTGACCATTTTTCTGTCTTCAGAAAATTCCTACTTGGGTATTTTGTCCCTCTTAAATCAAGTAATTTGTTGTTATTGAGATGCATGTTTCTTATATTTTAGATGTTAACCTATTATCAGATAGATGGCTTGCAAACATTTTCTCCTAATCCATAGGCTGTCTTTTCATTTCATTGTTTTCTTTGCTACATAGAAGCTTACTGTGTCCTATCTGCTGTTTCTGCTTCTGTTACCTGTTCTTTTGGTATCCTATTTAAATCATTGCCAAGACTAATGTCAAGGAGATTTTCTCCCATTTTCTTTGAGTATTACAGTTTCTGGACATAAATTTAGGTATTTATTTCACTTTGAGTCCTTTTTTTGTATGTAATATGGATAAATTTTTCTTGCATATGTTCATTTTTCTCAAAACTGCTTGTTGAAAGACTAGGCTTTTTCTGTGGCATCTTCCTGGTACTGTTGAAATTTAGTTGATAGTATATGCTGTGGTTTATCTCAGGGCTCATTGGTCTATGTGTCAGTTTTGGCAGCAGTACCATAGTGTTTTGATTCCTATAAGTTTGTAGTGGCATTTAATATCAAGTAGTGGGAGGCCTCTAGTTTTGTTCTCTTAGCTCAAGTTTGCTTTGGCTACCCTATGAGTTTTAGGACTGTTTTTTCTATTTCTATGAAAAAATGTCATTGGAATTTTGATAGAAATGGCATTGAATTTGTAGATCACTTTGGGTGGTATGAAAATCCCAACAATATACTTTCAATTCATGAGCAGGGGTTATCTTTCCATTTATTTCTGTCTTCAATTTCTTTCAATGTTTCAAAGTTTTCTGTATGCAGTTCTTTCACTTCTCTGGTTAGATTTATTACTAAGTTTTCTTGATGCTATTTTAAAATAGGATTGTCTTTTGATTTCAAGTACTTTTGTTATTATATAGAAATGCTACTGTTTTGAGTATTAATTTTATATTCTGCAACCTTATTAATTCACTCATAGTTCTAACAGTTCTAACATTGCAGTTTTATATATAGAAGATCATGACATTTGCAAACAATGACAATTTAACTTCCACCTTTCTGATATGGATGCCTTCTGGTTTTCGCTCTTTCCTAATTGCACCCCCTACCAAACAATCTATAGCCAGAGATGTTCTTGTGCCTGAACTCAATCAGATGTAGGTTTGGGTGGAAAGTAGGACAATATAGATGTGGAAACCACAGCTGCAGAGGCCCAGAGTTAGAACTGAGCATGACTTTTTGAAGAAAATTCAGTAAAAGTTGTCATGTGAAATATGACATATTGAAAGTGTTGATGTGGTTGTGTTGTTTCTCACTGATTTTATATGTGGATGTGTTCTATGTTTGTGAGCACTTGGAATTCAGGATTAGGTAGAAAGTTTGGGTCTCAGGAAGCAGCTGGTAAACATTTACCCAGTCCAGGTTACATTTTTAATAGTAACCAAAATTCTAAATATATGTAAGTAAATGAAAAAGCACTAAGTTGATTTGACTCAAATCCTTCATTTATAGCTGATCAACCTGAAGCCCAGTGAACTGAAATGGATTGTCTGAGTTTACATTCAGAATTTGTGTTAATGCTGGTACAGAGTTCAGTTTTCCTGATTATCAGTATGGAGTTGTTTTTTTTTTTAATTGTGAAGAATACAACACAGAAATAATTCACATTGTAAATGAATGCATCAATAATCACTCATATACTTAAAGAACAGGTCAACCAGCTTCTCTTATGACCTACCTTCCATTTCACTGATGTGCTTAAGCTGTGTCAACTAGAGTGCCATACCCATCTTCTAAGTCATTTATTCCAGACACTGATTTTCAGTTTCACAGTCTGCAAGTTGGTTCTTTCTACAATTTGCTCTTGAGACACTTTTACACTTTGCCTCTTGGAATACTCTGTTCATATCACAAACATTGAGCCCCTGTGGGCCTATAGAGATCGACTCTTGTTCTCCCCAGCTTTGTCTTCTTATATCTAATATTTTTGATCAAGTACAATATATTGTATAAAAATAGTAGAGATTGATGAAAAAGATGTTATTTTTCAGACTGCTTCCGGCTGATGACTGTAGATGATTAACAATCCAGATGATTTAAAGGTTGGTTTTGATGATGGGAGGTCTTATCTATATTAAGCTCCTACTAGAGTATATGCCTGTGGTTCTCAACCCAAAGAGTGTGCAAATTACCTACAACTCTCCATGAAGATACTGGACTTGAGTCGTTTTTGTTTGTTTGTTTTAACACAGACCTACACATCTGTCAAAATAAATTCAACTTTTTAGTTACTCAATTGCCTCTTCTAGAATTTGCAGTATAGCATGCAATCCCAAACTTCAAAGTCATATTTCTGGATTTCTTTCTGATATTGGCACCAGAAAGTACAAGATATTGGTACAGTTTTCTTCTTTGTTTCGTCATCCCTTTGATTATAGTTTTCAACATTCTTTTCTAATGCTTTGTCCAGTCCTTTAAGTTGTTTTTAGTGTGGGTGGTTTGATAAATATTACTATTGCCAGAGTCAGGAAGTTCATTTTTAAAATTATGTAGCTACATAGACCAAATGCATTCTTAACTGACTTTTAGTTATCACTTCCCAACTTTTGCTCAATAATGTGACATTTTGTTCTCTGATGCTTATATAAACTTGTATCTATAAGCAAGTGGGACAGTACAACATTCTCTTGGAAATATTGAATACCCAGCTTCCTTCACCTAATTTATAGAGAACTATTAGGTGAATGAAATTAGATTGAAATGAGATAGTACTGTCATCATAGCAATATTTTCTTTTATCTTAAAAAAGCAACACTTTTCTCAAATCAGTAGACTAAGTGAGCTAAGAACAACATGTTTTTAAAATCACAAGATACAATTCAATGATTTTAACATCAACACCTATATTGGATCACATTTTAAACTTAATCATTTTAGTAAAAATGATATTTTTACATATTGCATTTACATGAAACATTCAAAAAGTCTTAATAATTACTTTATTGATCCTCCCAAATGATGTTTTAGATCTTCAAAAATGTATTATCATAAATCAAATTCTAATCACAGAGAATGACGTCTTTTCCTAAATTATGAACTCATCTGTATTATATTTATCCCTGTTAACAGTACTATTCGGAAAATATTATCTGGATTACAATATGTTTTTGGAGTGGAATGGTCGCTCCCGGCCACTGCAGCCCTCGACCTGCTGGGCTCTGGTGATCCTTCCACCTCAGCCTTCCAAGTAGCTGAAACTACAGGCACGTGCTACCACACCCGGCTAATTTTTTTTTTGATTTATTGTAGAGATGAGTTCTCACCTGCCCAGGTGGGTCTTGAACCCACGGGCCTCAGGTAATCCACTCACCTCAGCCCCCCAAAGACACAGGATTACAGGGTGAACCACCAAGCCCAGCTATAAAATGTTTATAATACTGGTAAATTAGTCTCATGCTATGTCCATGTTAGTACTGAGAGTAGAATACATCACTGTGATGTGTCCAGTCAACACTTAGATTTCAGCTATTCAGCTTCAAAATAAAAACACACGTACAAGTGGTGGCTTTGACATCACATCAGGTCTTCTGTACATAGCTCCTCTTCCCACTTTGCAAGGTGAGAAAAAGGAGGAAGGGGGAACAGGTGTGTTTAGAGTAATTCTTACCAATAGAAATATTGTAAGATTAAGGGGGAAAGAACTAAAAGATTATGAGGAAAAGAGCTAAAAGTTCCCTAGAACTAAAAAGAACTAAAAGAATTCTGCTAAAACCACAAAGGGGTACTATTTTTTGTTAATCCATGCAACCTGGAATCAGCATTTATTCTAATTTAAAAAGTTAAAAAAAAAGTGAGAACACTATCTGCAATGCACAAAACATCCTGACCAAGCAGAGTGCTGTATCAACTCTTTTGAGCATTTTGAAGTCAGTCAGTGCCCACACCTTCCCAGACAAGTCAAAATTATAACATAGAAGGAGATACATAAGGAAAACCTGAGTTGCAAGAGGAGAGAGGCCATTTTCTTTATATAAAAGTAAGTGATGCGACTAGAATTGTTTCTCATGTCTATAGATACCGACTGTCCACTAGTTCCAAATCTTGAGGGGAATACTCACAAGAAGTGGATCGTGTGCTCACTCACAAACCATAAACATGTCCTGGAGCATTCCAACACTTTCCTTGGTGTGGCCAGAAGCCAGGTATCTGTGGACCTTTAAAACATAAGGCTGGGTTTGGTCACTCAGCCTGTAATATCAGCACTTTGGGAGGCTGAGGTGAGCGAACTGTCTAAGCCCATGGGTTTGAGATCAGCCTGGGCAAGTTGGCAAGATCTCGTCTCTACAATAAATCCAAAAATTAGCTAGGTGTGGTAGTATGTGCCTCCATTTCTCACGTGCCTTTCTCTCTGAGCTTATACTTACAAGTATCCTCAACTTACAGTAGAGGTACGTTCTAACAAACCCATTATAAATAAAAATTATCCCAAGGCAACCATGCATTTAATAGCTTGATAAGCATGTCATAAAGTAGAAAAATTGTAAGTCCAACCATTGTAAGTCAAGGACAATCTGTGCTTCAAAATTAAATATTTACAAATATTAAATGTATCTGCTTTTTACTTTTTAAAATGTGACTACTAAAACATTTAATGCCTGGGCAGGTGAGACCTTATCTCTACAACAAATAAAATATTAGTCGGGTGTGGTAGCGTGCACTTATAGTTCCAGCTACTTGGAAGGCTGAGGTGGAAGGATCGCTGGCGCCCAGCAGGTCGAGGCTGTGGTGACTGGAAGCATGCCACTGCACTCCAGTTGGGGTGACAGAGTGAGACTCCAACTCAAAAAAAAAAAATAAAACATTTAAAACTATACACATGCTTTAGTAAACAAGACCTTGTGGTATTGGCAAAAGAACAAACACACGGATCAAAGGAACAGAATACAGAACCTAGACACAGACCCACACCAATACCCCCAACTGATTTTTGATGAAGGTGTAAAAGCAATTCAATGGAAGTTTTTTCCAGCAAATGGTGTTGGAACAATTGGACACCCATAAGTAAAAAATGAACACTGACCTAGGTGACACACCATATACAAAAATAAACTCAAAATATTTTACATGGAATGTACAGTATAAAACCTTTAGGGAAATAGAAGATCTTCAAGATCTAGGGCTAGGCATAATGTTCTACATAAAAACATGACAAGCTACAGATCTGGAGAAAATATTCCAAACTACATATCTGATGAAAGACTGTAATTTAGAGTATTTAAATAGCTATCAAATTCACAAAAAAACCTCAAGAATCTAGTTAGAAAATGAACAAAAGACATGAACACACATTTCACCAGTAAATATATACAATGTTAAATAAGCATGTGAACAGTCACTGCAAACATTTGGCCATTTCTTTTTTATGTTTTCCTTAGAGATGGAGTCTAGACCCTAAGGCCTAATAAGGAACTGAAACTCACCAGATCGTCATATCCAGACAGTGAGATGCCAGAGCCCACCTGTTTACCAACTCCTCTTACCATTCCCTAATTATTGACCCCTCCTCAATTTCTCTTTACCAACACCTGATTCTTACCCTGTTTTTTACCCATGTATCAACTCCTTCCATAGTTCCTGTTTTTTACATTCTGGTTCCAGTATATAAATCCGTGACTTGGGGTGGGGGTGGCTGAGACTAAGTCTTCCGTTCAACTTGGCTAATATCACTCAAATAAAAAGACTTCTTCCTTGGCAATACTCATCTCAATGATTGACTTTGTGCTGTAACAAGACCTCAATCGAACCCCCATTGTTTTGGTAGCATTAAGATATCCAGGCTGCAATCAAACTCCTGGACTCAAGCAATCTTCTCACCTAAACTTCCTGAGTAGCCAGGAATACAGGATCATACCACCATGAAAATTTGGCAGTCTCTTATAAAACTAAACGTGCAACTACCACATGACCCTGAAATTGCATTCTTGCTCATTTATTCCAGAGAAATGTCAATTTATGCTCTCACATAAGCTTGTACATAAATGTTCATTGCGATTTTATTAGTAATAGGTTAAAAAGAATAGAAACAACTCAACTGTCCATCAATAGGTGGACAGTTAAACTGTAGTATATCCATACCAAATACTGCTCAGTCATAACAATGAATCAACTCTTGATACAGTCTTGGCTCAAGAACTGTAGAGAATACAGCTGAATTTGGCCTATAGGTCCTACTTTTCTAACTTGTACTCTAGGAAATCAAGAGAGGTGCACATTTTCCCCCTATGCCATGCCCCACAAGGATAATTTCTAACAGTCTGCGTCTTCCCTTGGGTTCCAAGGGGAGAAGAGTTGTGGACCTGCCCCTCTTGTCATCAGAGCTTAGTAGCTGAGGGTTGGCCCCCACTCACATACAGAACATGGTTAATGCAGTCACCAAAGTTGGCTTGTTACACTACCCCCCTCCCATGCATACTCACCCATTAGCTGGCCAAACAAGACCAATAAGTCCCTGAACAATGTTCCATAAAAAACATCCCCAGTTCTTACCTAATCTCAGGGAAGCAC
>NW_006960556.1:0-4488 GCF_000164805.1 Carlito syrichta
AGATCTTGCCAGTTGCCTGGGCAGGTCTCAAACCCATGGTCTCAGACAATCCTCTCAACTCGGTCTCCCAAGGCATGAGTCACCACCCCTGGGCTCATTCAACTTCTAAGGCTACACACAAATGAATTGAGAGAATTTTTATGGTAGAAAAAAATGCACATAAAGCACATAGCCTAGACGGGCTCGGTGGCTCAGCCTGTAATCCCATGCCTTTGGGAGGCTGAGGTGAGTGTATTGCCTGAGCCCGCGGGTTCAAGACCCGCCTGGGCAGGCGAGACCTCATCTCTACAATAAATCAAAAAAATCAGCCAGGCGTGGTAGCGTGCGCCTATAATTCCGGCTACTCGGAAGGCTGAGGCGGTAGGATTGCCGGAGCCCAGCAGGTCGAGGCTGCGGTGGCCGGGAGCGGCCACTGCACTCCAGTCTGGGCGACAGAGTGAGACTCCAACTCAAAATAAATAAATAAATAAACTAAAATATTTATGAAAATTGCAGTCAGCTTATAAACAAATTTCAAAATAATTAGATTCTACAATTCATGAACATAGTATGGTCTCTACAGTTGTTTGGGACTTTTTTTCCCCCTAATATTGCTGTGTAATACTTTATGATATTTTTAATAATATAGTTGCTACCTGATTCAAGCATAAGCTATTTCCTATTGCTTTTATGTTTTTTACGCATTTGTAAATGATATTTTCCATTGGGTGTTATAAGTGGCTATTTATTCATCATGATACTCCAGAAAGTCACTGATTTTCAGATACATCCTGGGTTAGAAGGTTAATCACATTTTTGCACATTTTATAGCACCTAGCACACTTCTCACACATTTCTAAGTCTTTATATTTTGAAGATTACTTAGAACAATAACTATTCCATGTTGAAAAACCGTAATAATGAAATTCAGTAGTAGAAGTATATTTAGATTAAGTCCCTCTACATGTAATAACCATCTTGCTTTAATTATTGAATTGCTGTCATTTGTATCAAGTGCCTTCTGCCCTGCCTGGGACTATTAATAAATTTATCTCTGGCAACTTTCCTTCCTCTTTTTTGTTTTCATTTCTAATACTCATCTCATAAAAGAAAATCTCCATCTTATTAGGATTATGTGAAAAAATAGTACTACTCGTATGCATTAAGAACTGATTGAGGGACTCCCCAGAAGAGATCAAGAACATTGAGAAACAATCTCTGTGTTTCTCTCATCAAGGGCACATCATCTTTCCTCATCTTCAATGCTTATTTTTCACACTCACTGTTCATTTTACTTACTGTCTTTCAAATATTAGTTAAGATTTTACTATTTTGGGAGAGTCTTTCCTGACCTCTAACAAGGCCAAACCCCTCCATTAGTGACCAAGAGAGCACTTCACTTCTCTTTCTTTTATGGCAATTTTTATAGTTAGTGTTTATAGCTATCAGATCAATGCTTTCAGCACCTTAGAAGAGTATCTCAAGATATCTATGGTACAGGCTGCATTTCTTATTTTCAATCCGTCACTGGCTAGGCATGACTCTTCCTCACAAGACTAAAACACAACTCATACCATGTATTACTCATTCAGGAGTCTGACAACTCGAGGGTTTATATTTTCTCAACAAGATGAGTCCACTTAACATACATTTAGATGTCAGGATAATGTCAAATTACCATGCAAATAGCTACATACTTATTCTCAATTTTTGTGCCTGTATCATCAGAGATGACAACAAAGAGTGGAGGCCTGAGAAGGTCTACTAAACATCTTTAACAGGGCTGCCCCAGAGAAGAAAAAAATTGATCATGTTAGGAATTCCCCCGTGATCTTGTCCATGTGCATATTCTCACTCAGGCCCAGGGCAGAGCTTCGGTCTCAACATGCAACAGTGCCCAGTGATGCTGCTACAGATGGCCATGGGATACACTGAGAAGTAATTAGAAGGCTCTAGAAGAGAATGAGCTCAAGAGGATAAGAACCATGTGTATCCTGTCTCACCTGTGTCTCCCAGGTACTCACTGCTGAACCCGGAGGCACCAGTAGAAGGCTGTGAAATAAATAACTGTGACACTCCTTTTTGGGGGGGAGGGGAGAAGAACAAAGCAATTAAAATGAACGGAAGATCTCAAAACAAATGCCTTGTGCTTCTTTTTTCACAATAATAATTGCTTTTCACAAACAAAAGAAACATCCACACACTGTTCCTAAGGTGCTCTGAATATCCCATCAAAATCCTAGGTGGAAAAGAAAGAAAAGAAAAAAGATGAACTTCTGCTTCAAGATAGCAATGACAGCCGGGCTCGGTGGCTCAGCCTGCAATTCCGCACCTTGGGAGGCTGAGGTGAATAAATTGCCTGAGCCCGCAGGTTCGAGACCTGCCTGGGCAACTTGGTGAGACCTCATCTCTACAATAAATCAAAAAATTAGCCGGGCATGGTAGCGCATGCCTGTAGTTCCAGCTACTTGGAAGGCTGAGGTGGAAGGATCACCGGAGCCCAGCAGGTCAAGGCTGCAGTGGCCGGGAGTGGCCACTGCACTCCAGTCTGGGTGACAGAGTGAGACTCCAACTCAAAAAAAAAGATAGCAATGACCCCAAGGAAAAAAAGGAGAATGGAATGAGAGAAGGCATACAAGGGACCCTTGAGTGTTTCTGCAATGTGTTATGACTTTATTAAGAACTCATAAAATGAGGTCAAATGTTAAGATTTGTTTAGTGTTTGTGGGGGTGTACCTGGGTGTTTATTGTAGTATTTTCTGTGCTTATTCTCTGTGTTTATATTAAATATAATAAGACTCCTTAAATGTGTTTTGGAATTGAATAAAATTAACATGGTTAGTTACAGTTTTCAAACACTCAGAAGCAGAGGTATACCATGAACATAGACAATCATGGTGAAAATAACTGCATTCTATTTCTACCAGTTTCTCACTGTGTTTTGGCATACAGTATGGGCATAGGACAGGACAGCTTGACCTAAGCTGGCCCAGATCTCATCCTTATTCATACAACTCTTTAATTTAGAAAATCATTACCTAGAGCCACTATCTCACATTATGCCATGGGCAAAAAAAAAAAAATTAAATCTACATTGGGCAACAATATCAAAACTAAGTGTAATGATGTTGAAGTATGAAGCAGTGTCTAACTCTGTAAATAATATGGCTTCTTGTGACCCCAGCATGACTGCATCCCCTAAGGTTGGAGATCGTTGGATGAAAGCACGGTTGTCCCATGAAATTCTCCTGCCAAGGAGATGTCTCAACAATTGTACTCATCAGTTGGCTCCTCTTGCATTAATTTATCTTTGTCTTCATTTTACTTTACTCTTGGATCTGAAATGGATCTCCCAATACTTACATTTTCTCCTCAACAAACCCAGCACCTCACACTGACCCTTTGCCACATGTCCACTCCAGGAAAGAGCCTCTAGCTATATTCCTGCCTGTCCCCTATTCTGCTGATCTCTGTCCTTCTACCACAGGCCTCCTGGTGTTGCTATCTGGCCCACTTCTTGAACAGAAATGAGTTAACATTTACTCTCAGTTTCACTTATTTCCCATCAGATCCTATGCATTTATTATTCAATTATGTATTACTGCTAGACAGCATACCCCAAATGTTAATGGCTTAAAACAACAGTCATTTATTGCTTATCATTCTGGGAGTCAGCAATTTGGGCTCTTCTGCTGTTTGATTTCCCTTGCCTTCTCTTTAACTAGATGATCCTAGATGGCCTCCTGTACATGTCTGGTGGTTGGAGTTGGCTCTTGGCTGGTTGGTCTAGGCAGCCTATGTCTGCTTCACATGGCCTCGCATCCTCCAGGTGGCCAGACTTGGCTCCTCACACGAAGGTCTTCAGGGAGAATTCTGAGACAGCAAAAGTGGTCTAGGCTCAAAACTCACAAAAGGTCATTTCTGCCACATACTATCAGTCAAAGCAAATTCAAAGGGCAGCCCAGATTCAAGGGGAGACTGGGTAGGAGGACTAGAAAGTGACATTCAAAGGGGCAGGAATACAGGGATGAAAGGAATTGTTACAGCCCGGCCCCAGGTAGCTTTCCAGCCAGGCACAGTCTGAGAGTTGTGGAAATCATAAGCCACACAGGACTGTTCCTCAGCCTGTAATGTGCAGGCTTTTATCTTATTAGATAAGAAAATGGGGTTACTGCCAAATCTTTTTTTTTTTTTTTGAGTTGGAGTCTCACTGTCACCCAGACTGGAGCGCAGTGGCCATTCCCGGCCACCGCAGCCTCGATCTGCTGGGTTCTGGCGATCCTTCCACCTCAGCCTTCCAAGTAGCTGGAACTACAGGTGTGTGCTACCACGCCTGGCTAATTTTTTGATTTATTGTAGAGATGAGGTCTCGCCTGCCCAGGTAGATCACGAATCCGCGGGCTCAGGCAATCCACTCACCTCAGCCTCCCAAAGGCGCGGGATTACAGGCTGAGCCACTGAGCCCGGCTACTGCCAATCTTTATACACCTTTTTTAAGATGCTGCTTTA
>NW_006960557.1:0-668 GCF_000164805.1 Carlito syrichta
AATCTCTAGCCTGTTCTAATGGTCCATATGCCTGTTCTGGTACCAATACCACACATTTTTTATTATTGCAGCCTTACAATGAAGTTAGAATTCTGGAAATGTGATACCTCCTGCTTTGTTTCTTTTGCTAGGAATTGTTTTGGCTATGTGTTGTCATTGATGTTTCCATGTGAATTTCTATATTATCATTTCCAGGTCTGAAAAGAATTATGTTGGTAATTTAATGGATCTTGCATTGAATCTGTAGATTGCCTGTGGTAGGATGGATATCTTAGCAATGTTGATTCTCAATCCATGAAAAACACAGAACATTTTTCCATTTGTTTGTGTCATTTTTTATTTCTTTGAGCAATGTTTTATAAGCTTTCGTTGTAAAACTCTTTCACTTTTCTGGTTAGGAAGACGCCAAGGTATTTCATTTATTTTGTAGCTATTGTGAATGGGATTGTGCTTTTTATTTGGTTCTCTGCCGGCTTGTTGTTGGTGTATAAGAATACAACTTTCTTTTGTTCATATATTTCATACCACAAGATTTTGCCGAAGTCCTTTATCAGTGGAAGCAGGTTTTGACAGGTTTCCTTCGTTTTTGAAGTATAGAATTCTATCACCAGCTAAAGGGATAACTTACATCCTCTTTTTCCTCTTTGGATACCCCAATTTTCTTCTCT
>NW_006960558.1:0-3008 GCF_000164805.1 Carlito syrichta
AGTGCTACAGAATAAACTCTCAGTCATTTCCTTAGACATCATTGGTAAGCTTCTTTTTCCCCTTCTAACTCTCATGTTAGGTATTCTTTATGAAGGGCAAAATTAATCAAGTCCCTGACTTGCAATTAATGTAAAGGTAGAATTAATGCTTGACAAAACTAAAAGGTAGAGGCATTCTTCCCTAAATAAATCAGAAGGGTTATGCAATTTTTAAAAATAAAAGGACCTGAAGTCACATACATTTGCATTATAGTTGTTGGATTTAGAAAATGTTCATTCATGAGAGAGACTGTGATCAAAAGGAAAAAATGCCATTTAGCATCTAGATTTTGAACCTATAGCCCTAGCTGAGCTATACCATACCTTCTCATGGCCTTCAGGTTCTGGTCCATCAGCTTGGGGTGAAATGCTGCTTTTCTCTCTTCTGATACTCCTAATTCTAAATTAAACTTAAGTGTTGCTTTCGTTCATCTCTCAAACCTGATTTACGTGTTCTTCTTTTGTGGTCCCTAATAATTGTCAGCTTTATGGCAGTTACGGTTTTACTTCTGTCTCCTCCAATACATTATAAGCACTACAAGGGTGGGATTCAGTTTTGTATTTTCCAGAACTCAGCATAGGGCCTTGTGCATTCTCAATTTGTAGTAAATATTTATTGAATAAATAAAGTAACTGAGCAACATTAGATACAATTATTTAAGCCTTTTGACATGATTTTCTTATTTTTATATTGAGAATTTTTACATAAAAAATACTTTTTTGTAGATAAAATATTCAAAGATATTTAGTTATGATGGGGGCTGTTATTAAAGGCAGAATGAGGATTTGTGATTTCAAATTTTATTTCAATTGAAAGACTTGAAATGGCAACACTTTGTAAATAAGCCAAGCAATATTAACATCTAATTCTCTTAACATTGTGGCTGCAGTTTATAAAGAATTTTCTCTATTATAAATTATTCTTCCATAATGTAATTGAATATGGAAATTATTTGGTCTTTTTTTTTGTTGAAATGCTAGACAGGTGATATACTAGGAAAGCATTGCCTTATTAATCATACTAATCAGATCATATTTCTCGGGTGGTTAATACTATATGAAGTGCTGTGTTAAATCCTCTATGTATCACCTCACCTGCTTACTACTATGTTAAATACTATGTTAAACACACCACATATTACCTCACCAGGACATTGTAAGGTAATATTATCTTAATATGTATGGGAATTGAGGCCCAGAGAGATTTCAAGAACATTCCCCAAACCACACAGCCAGACAGTGGAAGAGCCAAAATGTGATCCCAGTAATCCTGGCTCCGGAGTCTGCTCATTAGCAATGGCCTCCAGTCCTGGTGGGTCTACTGTCATCTTGGGCAAGACCTCACTCTCCTAGAATTGAATTTTGCTAGTTATAAAATCCCTTTGCTCCAGGACACTATGTATCTTTATAAAATTCTTTCTCTTTACCATCTACTCCACCAGTAAATCCAAATGAGGAAATCTTGATGAATACTTCATGAAAAATTCACTTTATAGATAGCACAATTTTTTGAGTTAGTTGACCTTGTCTGTTCTTAATGTGAAATATTAAAGTGAAAAGAATTAGAAACACACACACACACAAAGGAAGAAAACTAATCAGTAATATGAAGCCCATAGGAGGCTGAAATCTTTTGCTGTTTAGGTATCTAAGTGAAGCATATTATAGTATTTAAAAGACAAAGGGATGCAGATTTTATAGCAGTTCTTGAGAGTGTAGTTGAGTTTAAAGTGATAAATAAATCTTTGAACTTGGAAGCATAAGTGAAAATTAGTAATTAAGCTGTTAATTTGAAATTCACTGTGTACTTAGTGATAATTGAAAGCAATTCAGTTGAATACAGAGGCTGATTTCTATTCATTGGCTAAAGGCTGATGCTTATTAAGGCAAAATCTGCCCTATCTTATGAATTGCCTCTTATGAGAAACACTTGAAGAAAAATGTGACTGTTCCCAGAAGTGAGCTCCAAGGATTGGTATATGTGGTAGTTACCTGTTGAACTTTCCATCTTTCACTATCAAAGTTAGGCAGAGAGATTGGTATCTTATGGCTATCCTTAAGGGATTCTTTTAATTGGATTAAATTGATGACCATTATAAGCATACATTTTATGGATACAAAAGTAAAATTATGAAAATAACTTCACAGCCTCAAAAGGTTATATTCATAGTCCTATCATCCACTCTTAGTTATTGTTTACATTTTTTCTTTCACAGTATATATCTGTTTATGTAAGCATATGTAGACACGGGCACATTCACACACATTCTCTATTATGTATTTTTGGCAAGTTAATCCCAATATTCATAGTAGCTTATAACAGGGAAATTTCTATACCCTTTTTAGTAAACAGTCTTGATTTTGTTATACTTTTTACATTCACATTTTGTTAGATTGGCTTTAAGTGGAGTCATCTTTTTTTTTTGAGTTGGAGTCTCACTCTGTCACCCAGACTGGAGTGCAGTGGCTGCTCCTGGCCACCGGAGCCTCGACCTGCCAGGCTCCGGTGATCCTTTTGCTTCAGCCTTCCAAGTAGCTGGAACTACAGGTGCGCACTACCACGCCCAGCCAATTTTTTGATTTACTGTAGAGATGAGGTCTCACCAAGTTGCCCAGGCAGGTCTCAAACCCGTGGGCCCAGGCATCCATCTTTTTGAGACTTGATAACCTAAGTATGAATGGTACATTAGAAAATATTGCCATTTAAGACCTAACTATCGACAGTGACAGTTACATGTTATTTGTGAGTACATATTTAACTATGCTATATATTTACATGTAAAATATTTAATTGTAAAGCTTCAAATTGGAAATAACGTTGACATATTGTTTTCTTATTAGATGTCCTAAATGAGACTCCCACTAAATTAATACTCTTTTATTTTGTCATTTAGATAGGTACAACTAACAGTTCTTCTATCCTGGTGTACCATCTCACCAGTGATCTTCACACAAAAAGTCAAGCGGCC
>NW_006960559.1:0-352 GCF_000164805.1 Carlito syrichta
CGATCTCCCTTGCAGAGGGCTTCAGACACCGGGTTGCCAGGTCGCCATCTTGCCCCGTCACCCACTTTGCCATTTCTTAGGTTCAGTGTTCTATCATTTGTTCTTGAGGTTATTGATAGATTATACTTCTCCTTAAATAGTTACTAGAAAAGTTTTAGCTAAGAAACAACAATTATTGGATCAGCAAGTTTGTTCGGTGTGACTCATAAAGGCAGAATGATTAAAATAAGAGGGGGGATAGGATCTGTAGCAGACCATGTGGCACAGGGATGGTGGTGCTTTCTGCTAGAAGTCATAACCAGGCATTCCTTCTTGTTTGAATTGTCTTTTTTTCCACTTTGCAACAATCCTA
>NW_006960560.1:0-762 GCF_000164805.1 Carlito syrichta
CGCAGCATTGTTCACAATAGCAAGAACCTGGAAGCAACAATGCTGCCCATCAAAAGAGGACTGGATTAAAAAAATGTGGTACATATACACGATGGAATACTACGCAGCCATAAAAAAGAACAAAATCATGAATTTCACAGCAACCTGGATGGATCTAGAGTCTATAATACTGAGTGACCTCTCACAGAAACATAGATCCGAGTATCACATGTTCTCACTCATATAATGTACCTTGAACATCCAATGTAATACTATAAAATGACTGACAGTAGTGGGAAACTATGGGGGGGAGATGGGATTAATGGTAGCAAACATCTGTTTGAGACTGGGGAAACACCTCTTATCAACAGGGTGCCTGAACAAAACGTATTTGTATACCTAACATTTAACTACCCCACAATATCATAATAAAAAATATTGATAAATAAAAAAATAAAAATGTTAAACAAATTATAGAGTTGTTTACTGTATAATTTAATTCACATAACACTAAAATTCAAAATTTTGTAATGAAAATCATATTAGTGTCTTTAATGGGCTGCGGTTGGAAATAGGAGATACAAAGCAGATAAAGAAAACTTTGGAGAAAGGTAATATAATTTTTAAAATATTTCAATTATAAAATCGATTGTAGAATTGCATACATGTACCAAAAATTATCAAACTGTACACCTAGTAGAAAATTGTATTTTGATACATGTGAATTTTAAAATTTTATTTACACTTAAATTTCATTTTTCATTGTTGGGATATACATATTAA
>NW_006960561.1:0-864 GCF_000164805.1 Carlito syrichta
CCAAATAAAAAGCACAATTCCATTCACAATAGCCACACAAAAAAATGAAATACCTTGGCATCTTCCTAACCAGAGACGTGAAAGACCTTTACAATGAAAACTACAAAACACTGTTCAAAGAAATCAAAGATGACACAAACAAGTGGAAAAATATCTCATGCTCACAGATTGGAAGAATCAACATTGTGAAGATGTCCCTCTTACCTAAGGCAATCTACAAATTCAATGCAATACCCATCAAATTACCAGCAACATTCTTCTCACACCTAGAAAAAACAACACAGGAATTCATATGGAAACAAAAACGTCCTAGAATAGCCAGAACAATCCTCAGCAAAAAAAAACCCAACAAAGCACGTGGTATCACATTACCAGACTTCAAACTTTACTATAAAGCTACAATCATCAAAACAGCCTGGTATTGGCATAGGAACAGGCATATAGACCAATGGAATAGAATTGAGATTCCAGAAGAAAATCCTCAATTTCTTAACCAACTCATCTTCCACAAAGCCCCCACCACCTACCACTGGGGAGAGCAGAACCTATTCAGTAAATGGTGCTGGGAAAACTGGCTGACCACATGCAGAAGATTTGAAACAGGACCCCTATCTATCCCCATGCACGAAGGTTAACTCCAATGGATCAGAGACCTAAATGCAAAACCTCAAACAATAAAAACCTTAGAAAATGAAGGACATACCTTCATGGAAATTGGAACTGGCATCCAATTCCTGACCAAAACCCTAAACCCACAGGTCATAAGAGAGAAGATAGACAAGTGGCAACTTATTAAACCAACAAGCTTCTGCAAAGTCAAAGAAACTATCAAGAGAGCAGGAGACAGTCTACAGACTGGGAAAA
>NW_006960562.1:0-8462 GCF_000164805.1 Carlito syrichta
CAGGAAAAAGAAACCTCACCCAGCTAAAGAAGACATTTAATTTTTTTTAATAAAAAGGTCTGCATGGTGGCTAATGCCTGTCATCCCAGCATTTTGGGAGGCCAAGAGGAGAGGAAGGCTTGAGTCCATGTGTCTGAGATGAGTTTGGGCAATTTGGTGAGAAGTGGTCTCTACAATAAAAATAAAAATATTAGTCAGGCATGGCGGTACACACCTGTAGTTCCAATTACTTGGAGAGGGAGACAGAAGGATCAGCTGAGCCCAGTAGGTTCAGGCTGTGGTAACTGTGAGTGTGCCACTGCATTCCAGCCTGGGCAACAGATTGAGAAACCAACTCAGAAGAAAAGAAAGAATGAAAGATTTGGCTGGAATATATATCAAAAAATTGAATCCTAATTCTTTCATTTTTTTTAAGCCAATCTCACTCCATTTTGCCGACCTGAGAGCAGTGGCCACTGCAGCCTCAGTCTGCTTGGCTCAGGTCATCCTTCTGCCTCAGTCTTCCCAGTAGCTGGAACTACAGGCTTTGTTCTACAAAGTAGGTGGAAATACAGTCATGCACCACCATGCCTAGCTATATGTATTATTTATTGTAGAGCACAGGTCTTGCCTAGTTGCCAAGGCTGGTCGTGAAGCCCTGAGTTCAGGCAATCCTCTCGCTTCTGCCTGCCAAAGTGCAGGGATGACAGCCATGAACCACCTCACCCAGTTAAAGTGTATTTTAAAAATAAAGAAAGGACTGGGCATGGTGGCTCATGCCTGTCATCCCAGTACTTTCGGAGGCCAAGATGAGAGGATTACCTGAGTCCATGTTTTCGAGACCTGTTTGGCAATTTGGTTAGACCTCATATCTACAATAAAAATCAAAATATGAGTCGGGCATGGTAGTGCATGCCTGTAGTTCCAGCTACTTGGAGGGTGTGGTGGAAAGTTCACCTGAGTCCTGTAGTTGAGGCTGCGGTGCCCTTGAACATGCCTGAGCTACAGAGTGAGAATCCAACTCAGAAACAGAAAGAAAGAATGATTTGGCTGGAATTTACATTAAAAAATGAATCCTAATTATTTTATTTATTTATTTTGTTGCCAGTCTCACTTCCTTTTTCAGACTGGAGTTCAGTCTCATACTCATGGCCACCATAGACTCAGTTCTGGGATGAGAAGATCTTTAAGCCTCAGTTTTCCCAGTATCTGGAAGTACAGACTTTGGCCTACAAAGTAACTGGAAATACAGACATGTACCACCATGCCCAGCTATTTGTTTTATTTATTATAGAGAGAGGTCTTACCTAGTATCCCAGGCAGGTCTAGAAGCCCTGGGCTCGGGCAATCCTCTCACCTCTGTCTGCCAATATGCTGGGTTGACAGGCAAAAGCAACCTCACCTAGCTAAAGCATGCATTTTGAAAATAAAAAAAAGGGACTGGGAATGGTGGCTAATGCCAGTCATCCCAGCACTTTGGGAGGCCAAGGGGAGAGGAGAGGAATGCTTGAGACCAGGTGTCTGAGAAAAGTTTGGGTAATTTCATGAGAATTCCTCTCTACAATAAAAATCAAAATATTAGGTGTTGCACACCTGTAGTTCCAACTACTTTGATGGGGAAATGGAAGGATCGCCTGAGCCCAGTGGGTCCAGGCTGTGGTGACTGTGAGGATGCCACTGCATTACAGCCTGGGCAACAGAGTGAGAAAGTGACTCAGAAAAAAAACAAAGAATGAAAGATTTGGCTGGAATATATATCAAAAAATTGAATTTTAATTCTTTCATTTTTTTTTAACCAGTCTCACTTTGTTGTCCCTGCTGGAGAGCAGTGGCATACTCATGTCCACCACAGCCTCAGTCGGCTTGGCTCTGGCGATTCTTTTGCCTCAGTCTTCCCAGTAGCTGGAACTACAGGCTTTAGCCTACAATGTAGCTAGAAACACAGGCATGCACCACCATGTCTGGCTAGTTGTTTTATTTGTTGTAGAGGATGGTCTTCTGAGATGCCCAGGATGGTCTCCAAGTCCTTGCCTCAGGCAATCCTCTCTCCTCTGCCTACCAAAGTACAGGAATTACAGCTGTGAACCACTTCACCCATATATTCTTTTTTTGTTTTGTATAGACTGGTTTTTTTTATGAAACCTAAACTATTCTAAAATCCTTGATTCAAACAATCCTCCTAGGTCAGCCTCCCAAAGTGCTGTCATGACAAGCAAGAACCACTAAGTCTGACTAATTATTTTAATTTAATTTAGTTTAGTTTAGTTCAGTTTAATTTTATTTCATTTCATTTTACTGTACTTTACTATATTATTTTTTTATTTTGTATAGACAGTGTTTCTATGAAACCCAGGCTAGCTTAAAACTCCTGGCCTCAAGAGATCCTCCAGCCTCAGTCTCCCAAAATGCTGGGATGACAGGAAGTAACCACTAAGTCTGGCTAATTTTTTAGTTTAGTTTAGTCTAGTTTAGCTTATTATTTATTTTTTTTTTGGAGACAGGGTTTTGCTGTGACTCCCAGGCTTGTCTCAAATTCTTGGTCACCTGCAATCTTACCACCTTGGCCTTCTAAAGTGCTGGGATGGCAGGCAGAAACCACTAAGTCTGACTAATTATTTCCATTTATTTTATTTTATTTTACTTTACTATTTTATGGTTTTATTTTGTAGAAACAGGGTTTCACTATGAGGCCCAGGTTAGTCTCAAATTCCTGGCCTCAAGCTCCCACCTCTGCCACCCAAAGTCCTTCAATGACAGGCAGGAAAAATTAAGTCTGGGTAATTATTGTATATTATTTTAGTTTAGTTTAGTTTATCTTATTTTATTTTACTTTCTTATTTTATTTTTTCAATTTTGTATAGATGGGGTTTTCTGTGAGTTCCAGGTTAGTCTCAAACCCCTGGTCTCAAGCGATCCTCCCACCTCAGCCTCCCAAAGTCCTGGAATGACAGGTATGAACCATTATGTCTGGATAATTATTATATTGCATTTTATTTCAGCTTAATTTATCTCATTTTATATAACTCTACTTTTTATTTTTTTAATTATGTATAAACAGGGTTTTCTATGAGTCCTAGGCTAGTCTCAAACTCCTTGCCTCAAGTAATACTCCCCCCTCTGCCTCCCAAAGTTCTGGGAGGCCAGTCTGGAACCTCTAAGCCAGGCTAATTATTTTATTTTATTTTATTTTACTTTTTATTTTACTTTACTAGTTTATTTTTTCATTTTGTAGAGACAAGTTTTTTCTATGTGACCCAGGTTAGTCTCAAACTCCTGGCCTCAAGCAATCCTCTGGCCTTGGCCTCCCAAAGTGCTGGGAAGCCAGACATAAACCACTAAGTCTGGCTAAATATTATATTTATTTTATTTTATTTTGCTTTACTATATTATTTTTTTATTTTCTGGAGACAGTGTTCTGATATGAGGTCCAGGCTAGTCTCAAACTCCTGGCCTCAAGCGATTCTTCAGGCTCAGACTCCCAAAGTGCTGGGAAGCCAGACAAAAAGCAGTATGTCTAATTAATATATTTATCTTATTTTATTTTATTTCATTTCATTTTACTTTTCTATTTTTTTTTTTATTTTCTAGGGATAGGATTTTGTTATGAGGCCCAGGCTAGTCTCAGTCTTCTGGACTCAAGTGATCTTCCTGCCTTATCCTCCCAAAGTGCTGGGATGTCAGGCCAGAAGCACTAAGTCTGGCTAATTATTTTATTTTATTTTATTCATTTCTATTTTGTTTTGTTTTGTTTTGTTTCATTTTGGTTAACTTCACTATTTTTTTTTATTAGGGACAGAGTTTTGCTATGAGGTCCAGGCTAGTCTCAATCTCCTGTACTCAAGTGATCCTCCTGTCTCAGCCTCGCAAAATGCTGGGATGACAGTCAGGAATCACTAAGTCTGACTAATTATTTTATTATATTATATTTTACTTTACTATTTTATTTTTTATTTTATAGAAACAAGGTTTTTCTAAAAATTCCAGGCAAGTCTCACACTCTTGGCCTCAAGCAGTCCTGCCACCTTGGCCTTCCAAAGAGCTGGAATGCCAGGCAGAAACTACTAAGTCTGGATAATTATTTTATATTATTTTATTTTACTTAACTAATTTATTTTTTTATTTTCTAGACACAGTGTTTTGCTATGAGGCCTATGCTAGTCTCAAACTCCTGGCCTCAAGCAATCTTCCCAGCCTCAAGCAATCTTCCCAACTTGACCTCCCTAAGTGTTCAGATGCCAGGCAGGAACCAATAATTTTATTTAATTTTATTCTGTTCTATTTTATTTTATTTTAGCATTTTGTTTTTTTATTTTATAGAGGCAGGGTTTTGCTATGAGGCCCAGGCTCATCTCAAATTCCTGGCCCTAAGCCATCCTCCCACCTTGGCCTCCCAAAGTGCTGTAATGACAGGCAGGAGTCATTAAATCTGGCTAATTATTTAATTTAATTTTGTTTTATTTTATTTTACTTTACTATTTTTTTTATTTTCTAGAGACAGAATTTTGCTATGAGGCCCAGGCTAGTCTCAAACCTGGCCTCAACCAATCCTCCTTCCTCAACTTCTCAGAAAGCTGTGATGTCAGGCAGGAACCTCTAAGTCTGGCTAATTATTTAATTTAATTTAATTCTATTTTATTTTATTTTATTTTATTTTACTATTTTTTTCTCTAGAGACAGGATTTGGTGATGAGTCCCAGGCTAGTCTCAAACTCATGGTCTCAAGTCATCCTCCCACCTCGGCCTCCTAAAGTGCAGGTATGACAGGCAGGAACCACTAATTCTGGCTAATTATTTCATTTTAATTTATTTTATTTACTTTATTTTGTTTTATTTTAATTTTTTATATTTTACTTTATTATTATTTTTCTTTATTTTCTTTTACTTTATTTTGTTTTATTTTACTTTACTATTTTATTTTTTTATTTTGTAGAGACATGGTTTTGTTATAAGACCCAGGCTAGTATCAAATTCCTGACCTAAAGCAATCCTCCCGCCTAGGCCTCCCAAAATGCTAGGATTTCAGGCAGGACCACCACTGCATCTGGCTAATTATTTTATATTATTTTATTTTACTTTACCAATTTATTTTTCTATTTTCTAGACACAGGGTTTTGCTATAAGGCCCAGTCTAGTCTCAAGCTCCTATCCTCAAGCAATATTCCCAAATGGCCTCCCAAAATGTTAGGATACAAGACAGGAACAACTAAGTCTGGCTAATTTTTATTTTATTTTATTTTGTTTTGTTTTACTTTACTATTTTATTTTTTATAGACTGGATTTTATTATGACTTCCAGGCTTGTCTCAAACTCCTGTCCACAAGCAATACTCCCATCTTGGCCTTCTAAAGTGCAGGGATGACAGGCAGGAACCACCAACTTTGGCTAATTATTTTAGTTATTTTACTCTACATTACTTTATTTTTTTATTTTTTAGAGTCAGGGTTTTGCTCTGAGTCCTAGGCTAGTCTCAAACTCATGGATTCAAGCAATCCTCCTGTCTCAGCCTCCCAAAGTGCTGGGATGCCAGGCAGGAACCACTAAATATGGTTAATCATTATATTTACTTTATTTTAATTTATTTTGTTTTATTTTATTTCATTTTATTGTATTTTACTTTACTATTTTATTTATTTTTTTAGAGACAGGGTTTTATGATAAGTCCCAGGCAGATCTCAAACTCCTGGCCTCAAGCAATCCTCCTGCCTTGTCTTCCTAAAGTGCTGGGATGAGAGACAGGAACCACTATGTCTGACATTATATTTTATTATTTTATTTAATTTTACTTTATGTTACTTTACTTTATTTTATGCTACCATTTTATTTTTTTATTTTTTAGAGACAGGGTTTTTCTATGACTTCCAGGCTTGTCTCAAACTCCTGGTCTCAAGTGATCCTCCCACCCTAGCCTCCTAAAGTGCAGGGATGAGAGACAGGAACCACTTTGTTGGGCTAATTATATTTTATTATTTGTTTTATTTTACTTTACTTTATTATTGTATTATTTAGAGACAGTATTTTGCTATGACTCCTAGCTTGTCTCAAACTCCTGACCTCAAGCGATCCTCCCACCTTGGCCTCCTAAATTGCAGGGATTAGTGACAGGAACAACTATGTCTGATTAATTATATTTTTTATTTTACTTTATATTATTTTACTTGACTTTATTTTTTACTTTGCTTTGTTGTATATTTTTTAAAATTTTTGTTTTTTTATTTTTCAAATGAAGCCCAGGCTAATCTCAAACTCCTGGCTTCAAGTGATCCTCATGCCTTGGCCCTCTAAAACGCTTGGATGCCAGGCACAAACCACTAAGTCTGGCTAATTATTTTATTTAATTTTTCTTTATGGTTTATTTTTTTACTTGGTAGAGACATGATTTTGCCATGAGGACTAGGCTAGTCTCAAAAACCTGGACTCAAGCCATCCTCCATCCTCGGCCTACCAAAGTGGTGGGATGACAGCCAGAAACCACAAATTGTGGATAATATTTTATTTTATTTTACTATTTTAAGTTTTTATTTTTTAGGATCAGGGTTTTGCTATGACTCCCAGGCTTATCTCAAACTCCTGACCTCAAGCAATCCTCCCAAAGTGCTAGAAAGACAGGCAGAAACCACTAAGTCTGGCTAATTATTACATTTTTTTCATATTAATTTCTTTTCTTTTATCTTAATTCATTTTATTTAATTTTATTTTACTTTGCCATTTTATTTTTTTATTTTTGGGAGACAGGGTTTTGCTATGAGTCCCAAGTTAGTCTCAAACCCCTGGGCTCAAGCAATCCTCCCACCTCGGCCTCCTAAAGAGCAGGGTTGAGAGACAGGAAATACTATGTCTGGCTGATTTTATTTTATTTTACTTTTCTTTTTTAGTTTTTAGAGACAGGGCTTTACTATGAGGCCTGGACTTGTCTCAAATCCTGGCCTCAAGCAATTCTCCCTTCTTGGCCTCCTAAAGTGCAGAGATGAGAGATAAGAAGCACTTTGTCTGGTTAATTATGTTTTATTATTTTATTTAATTTACTTTATTTCATTTTATTTTACTATTTTTTTATAGACAGGGTTTTGTGATGACTCCCAGGCTGGTCTCAAACACCTGGCCGCAAGCAATCCTCCTGTCTCAACCTCCTAAAATGTAGGGTAGAGACACAAGAACCATTATGTCTGGCCAATTATATTTTATTTTATTTTATTTTTTTACTTTACATTTTACTTTATTTTACTTTACTATATTATTATTTTATTTTGTAGGTAAAGGTTTTTCCAGTGAAGCCCAGGCTAGTCTCAAAAACCTGGCCTCAAATCATCCTTACACCTCAGCCTCCCAAAGTGGTGGGAGGACAGCCAGGAACTACAGTTTGGCTATTTTTTTTTATTTTGTTTTATATTTTTTATATTATTTTATTTTCATTTACTTTACTATTTTAATTTTTTATTGTGCAGAATCAGGGTTTTGCTATGACTCCCAGACTTATTTCAGACTCCTGGCCTCAAGCGATATTCCTCCCTCGGCCTCCCAAAGTGCTGAGAAGACAGCCAGAAACCAGAAGTCTGGGTAATTATTATATATATTTCATATTAATTTCCTTTATTTTATTTTAATTCATTTTATTTAATTTTATATTACTTTACCATTTTATTTTTTTTATTTTTTGGGTACAGTGTTTTACTATGAGTACCAGGCTAGTCTCAAACTCCTGGGATCAAGCAATCCTCCCATCTCAACCTTCCTAAGTGCTTGGATGACAGGCAGAAACCACTAATCTGGCCAATTTTTTAATTTATTTTATTTTTTCATTTTATTTCATTATATTATATTATATTTTGTTTTGATTTATTTTACTTGACTATTTATGTTTTTTAGAGATAGGTTTTTCTATGAGGACAAGGATAGTCTCAAACTCCTGGCCTCAAGCAATTCTCCCACATCACCTCCTAAAGTGCAGCGATGACAGGCAGAAACCACTAAGTTTGGCTAATTTATTTTATTTTATGCTATTTTGTTTTATTTTCTTTTTATTTTACTTTATGATTTTATTTTTTTATTTTGTGGAGAGAGGGTGTTGCTAGGAGACCCAGGCTAGTCTAAACTCCAGACCTAAAGACATCCTTCACCTCGGCCTCCTAAAGTGCTGGGATGCCAGACAGGGACCACTAAGTCTGGCTAATTATTATATTTATATTATTTTAATTTATTTTGTTTCATTCCCTTTTATTTTATCTTACTTTACTATTTTATTTTATTTTTTCAGAGACAGTGTTTTGCTATGAGTCCCAAGCTGGTCTCAAACTGTTGGTCTCAAGCAATCCTCCTGTCTCAGTCTTCTAAAGTGCAAGGTTGAGAGACAGGAACCACTATGTCTGGCTAACTATATTTTATTATTTTATTTTACTTTACTTTTTTTTTTACTTTTTAGAGACAGAGTTTTGCTTTGACTCCCAGGCTTGTCTCAAATTCTTGGCATCAAGTGATCGTCCCACCTC
>NW_006960563.1:0-2210 GCF_000164805.1 Carlito syrichta
CCTAGGCTGACTTGAACTCTGGGGTTCAGGCAATCCTTTTGCTTTGGCCTCCCAAAGTGCTGGGATTACAGACTGAACCATTTAGCCCAGTCTCTGTCTTTTTAACTCTATATTTTGACCATTTACATTTAGTACAGTTATTGATATGTAAGGGCTTACATTCTTTCGGATTTTCATTTCTGTTTTTTTCTGCCTTATGGGTTATTTGAGCATTTTTTAGGAGTTCTATTTTGATTCCTCTGTGGCATTTTTGAGTGCCTCTCTTTGTAAGTAGTAGCTCTTGGCATTGTACCACATATGCATAACTTGGTCACCATCCATTGTGATGCCATTTTGAGTAAAATATACCACTCTTGACAAGTTTAACAAGAAATTTAATGTTTATCCATTGCTCTTATTCAAACTCCAACATTCTCATGATGGCACAAAAAGCTTGCGACAACAATAATAAATGCCACTCAGCAAAACACTACCACACATTGACACAAACACAACTGTGAGACACTGATATACCAACATTATGAAACCTTACTAAGTTCTTTGTACAGCACTGCCAACTTAAGTGCATGGTGGCAAGTTTGTGAACTGAATTGTCAGACCTTATATACCATCAAGGTTCAGACTGCTGTAGACATGGACTTCCCTTCCTCCCTCCTTTGATCTTCTTTCCTTCCTTCCTCCTTCTCTCCTCCTTTCCTCCCTATCTCCCTTTCTTACCTCCTTCCCTTCCCCTCTCACTTCTTTCCTTTTCCTTCTTTCTATCTTGCCTTTCTTTTCTGTTACTGTTTCTCTTTTCTTGGTTGAATATGCTAAAAACAAGAATTTGTTAAAATACAAACTACATTTCACATAATGTTTAGGCTTTACAAATAGAAGCACTTTTATTGGATTTAAGTTTGGTGTCAACTTCTGTAAAAAAAGTTAGAATATTGTAATAACCATCTCAAAAACAATTTTTTGAGAAAACAATGATCCAAAGATAAGAACAAAGAACCTTGCAGAAATTCATTTGCAATTTCATTACATTAGTTTATAAACTATAATAATCTCTGACTCTGATCTGTTTAATGATGTTACACTACAATCTTAACAAAGACTATTTTAAAGTAGGAGCTTGTATTTCAGATTTAAAAACCCCTTATAATAACATAATGTGACAACGAGAAATATTTTATGCATTTAATCAAATTAAAAGGAAACTCTAGGTTATAACAGAGAACAGAGGAAATCAAATTATTTTTTCTTAATTGGGACTGTGTTGATTTTTCAGCTAGTTGAAAATTAAAAAAAAAATAACATACCAGGTGGGATATTCTATTTTTAAAATCAACACAGAAATAGAAAACTACTATACAATATCTAAAAAATATAAAGTATTTTTATGCCCAAGGTTATTGTTTCACAATTCACTTTTCATTATCGAAGATTTCCCTTCTTATAGAAATAGTCATAATGTGAGTTCATACTGACCTTTCGGAGAGATGGTAGCTGTTATAGGCCGAATGTATGTGTACTTAAAAGATTCATGTATTGAATGCCTAAGCTCCAGTGTGACTGCATTTGGAATAAAGAAATAATTAAAGTTAATTGAGATCTTTAGGGTGGGGCTCTGATCTGGTAGGCTATCCTTCTGAGAAGAGATGCCAGAGAGCTCTCTCGCTCCACACACCCGAGAAAAGGTCATGTGATCACACACTGAGAAGGCGGCTGTCTGCAAGCCAAGAAAAGCACTGCTAAGACACTTTCATCTTGGACTTCCAGCCTCTAGAACTATGAGAAAACGAATTTCTGTTTAAGCCACTCAATCTGTGGTATGTTTTTCAGCATCCAAAGCAGGCTAAGACAGTATCCCAGGATACTTTTTCCTTCTCGGTATTTATCTGTATCCGCTATATCAGGCTATTCTCTTCAGCCTCTGCTGTGACATGTGTTTTATTCCTGGCAGAAGCATTAAAAGATAACTCACAGTTCAATATCTTCTCTTCACCTGATGGATAACTGTGGAAGCACCTGTTAAGATTCAGCTAGTGTCTGCCTTGAATTCTGAAAGACTAGATGAAAGCTCCCCCTCCATACCGGCCAGGTAGCATGAGGGAGAGAGGTAGATATTTGCTGTTAAGCCACAGAGTGTTGGGATATTTGTTTTTACAGCATAACATAGCCTGTCCTGACAGAGCCACTGTCTAAAGATGTCATTGCAGAACACAGAT
>NW_006960563.1:3150-4962 GCF_000164805.1 Carlito syrichta
TTATTTCATTGAAAATTTTTGATTCATTCATTGACATGTGTTGAATTGTTACCTCCTGTGGGAAGCATTCTTATTCATCAGTGTCATTTTCTCTCCATGCACACAAAAAGAAGTCATGTGAGCACACAGTGACAAGGCAGTCTTCTGCAAACCAAGAAGTGAGCCCTCACCAGAAGCTGACCATGCATATGCCTTGATCTCAGAATTCCTTTATGCTACCAATGTACCTACCTCTTACCTCTATTCAACCAATTTGATAGATATTTGTGAAATACATACTATAGACCAGAGCTCATAATGACTGATGGACAAAACAAATGGTTTTCTCCCTACAGGGACTTCATTTCAGTTACCTTTGTTGCATAGTAAATTGCCACAAAACTTAGTCCTGCCTAACAATGGTAGCCTTCTTGAATCTTGTGACTTCTGTAGTTGAGAAAGTAAGGAAGGCCCCAACTGGGCAGCTAGCTTGTTGTCTTCATGGGTTGTAGTTAAATGGTGGCTGAAGCTGGAGCTGAAAAGGAGGGAGTATGGAGTATGTGTTAGCTGCCAAGCATCTCTCTCTTTTAATGTGGTCTCAGAGCCTTTCCATGTGGTTTCTCTGCATAGGCTAGTTTGGGTTTTCTCATTGCATGGCATCCACAGGATAGTCTGTTTGCTTATGTGGCAGCTGCAGACTTCAGTAGTGAGAATTCCAGAAGACAAGGCAGAAGCCTGTAGGACTCAGCCTTGGAAGTCACCCAGTGTCACTTCTGCTGCATTTTCTTACATCTAAGTGAGTCACTAGCTAGCCTGCCCAGATTTAAAGGCAGGGGAGTTAGGCTCTCTCTCATGATGGGTGATTTCAGGTTCTAGAAAAGTATATGGGATTGGTGATGTTGAACCATTTTTGGAAAGACACGACCCTAGCACTTACCATACATCTAGCACTTACCTTACTTTGATGCATATCCATTTCCCTATTTAGACCACAGGTTTGTAAGATCATGATTTAGATCTTATTCTTATCTGTTCTAAAAACTTAGCACAGTGTTTAGAAGAGTGTTATAGTCTGAATAGTTGTCCCTTTCAAATCTCTTGTTGAAATGTGATTCCCAATGTTGGAGGTAGGTCCAAGTGAGAGGTGCTTGGGCCATGGAGTGGATTTCTCATGAATACCTTGTCCTTCTCATGGTAATGAGTGAGTTTTTGTTCTACTAGTTCATGTGAATGTTAGTTCTTTGAAAGAGCCTGGTACCACCTCCCTTCCAGCTCTTTCTTCTCTCTCTTCTGCTCTCACCATGCAACATGCCATCTCCCCTCACTTTTCCTTTTTTTTTGAGTTGGAGTCTCACTGTGTGGCCCAGACTGGAGTGCAGTGGCCGCTCTAGGCCACCGCAGCCTCGACCTGCTGGGCTCCGGTGATCCTTCTGCCTCAGCCTTCCGAGTAGCTGGGACTACAGGCACGTGCTACCGCACCCGGCTGATTTTTTTTATTTATTGTAGAGATGAGCTCTCACCACCCAGGCGGGTCTCGAACCCGCAGGCTCAGGCAGTCCACTCACCTCAGCCTCCCAAAGGCACAGGATTACAGTCTGAGCCACCAAGCCCGGCTCCCCTCACTTTTCTTCATGAGTAAAAACTTTTCTGAGACCTCACCAGAAGCCAAGCAAATGGCAGTGTCATACAGAACAGTGAGCTAATAAACCTGCTTTCTTTATAAATTACCCAGGCTGAGGTATTCCTTTATAGAAATACAAAACTGATTCATATAAAGAGAGAAGGCCTATCTCTCTATAGATATATAATGCATATGAATAATAAACAAATTCC
>NW_006960564.1:0-636 GCF_000164805.1 Carlito syrichta
CTTTACCTTAATGTCTTGAAACACTTTTTGTCATCTTCATATGTTAATATGTAGAAAGCAAAGTTGGTCATTGAATATTGAAATGATGTATTTTTTTTATTTTTGAGTTGGAATCTCACTCTGTCACCTAGACTGGAGTGCAGTGGCCTCTCCCGGCCACTGCAGCCTCGACCTGCTGGGCTCTGGTGATTCTTCTGCCTCAGCCTTCCAAGTAGCTGGAACTACAGGTGTGCATTCCCATGCCCAGTCTCTTCTTGCTTGTAGTGTTTCTGCCAATAGGTCTTCTGCTATTCTGATTGGTTTTCCCTAGTAGGTAGTCTGACCTTTCTTGCTGTCTTTAGGATTTTTCTTTTGTGTCTACTTTGTATAGGTGAATTACTATGTGTCCAGGAGTTTGACTTTTCATCTGATGTCATGTGGGGGTTCTCTGTATCTCTTTTACTTTGCTGGTCACATCTCTGGTGAGATGGGGAAAGTTTTCTTGGATTATCTCCTGGAATACTTGCTCCAAGTTGTTCTCCATTTCCTTTTCTTCTTCTGGGATACTAACCAGGTGTTGGTTCATTCTCTTGATATAACTGCAAATGTCTTGTAGGCTTTGATCTTTCTTTCTGGGTCTTCTTTCTATGTTTTTTT
>NW_006960565.1:0-3476 GCF_000164805.1 Carlito syrichta
TTATCTCTCTAAATGGTCAAATATTCTGGATTTTAAATTCGTTAGACCAAATTTCTTTAGACCAGATCTGGAGAGAAAGAATCAAATCTACAGTGAGTAATTTTTGAAGAATGCTCCCTAGGAATGAGAATAAACAAAGGAAAACAAAATATGATCTGTTACCCCACAAGAGAAGCCCCAGAATCTGTGTGCCATCTAGAGAGCCATCTGGAGCAAATAGCATTTACTCTGAAGAAAAACCCAACTCAGGAGAACATTCACAAAAGTAATTGATTTGAGGAAGAATTTAGACTGCAGTCAAACTTTGTTACTCAAAACAAATTTCCCTCAGGGAAAATGGTACCTAAATATGACGGTGGTGACAGTAGATTTCACATAACCTATATCTAAGTAATCACTCGAGAATCAACATAAGCAAAAAGCCATAGAAATGTGATAAATGTGGGAAATATTTTAGCTGTGGTTCAAATCTCACACAACACCACAGTACTCATGCTGGAATTCATCCAGATTTTGTTATATCAGAATGCAAGGGAAAAGCATTTCAAATGCAAAAACTGGGAAATCCCTCAGCGGGAGAACACAACTTATACAACATGAAAGATGTCATAGAGGAGAGAGACCATATGAATGTAATGTATGTGGAAAATCATTTAGCTAGGAATCATCCCTTAGTCTTCATCAGAGAACTCATGCTGGAGAAAAACGTTATGAGTGTAGTAAGTGTGGGAGAGCCTTCAGCCAAAGTACATGCCTCACACAGCATTAGAGGATTCACACAAGAGAAAACCATTATGAATGTCATCAATGGAAGAAGACCTTTAGACAAAGTTCCCATCTTTCTCTGCATCAGAAAACTCATACTGGGGAGAAACCCAATGAATGTAGTCAATGTAGTGTAGCCTTTATTCAGAACATTCACCTTACTCTGCATCTAAGAAATCATTCTGTAGATAAACCTTACTAATGTACTGAATGTGGTAAAACTCATAGTTATAATTACTTTCTGATGCAACATAAACGGATTCATTCAGAGGAAAACGCTTTCAATGTAAATAATGTGGGAAAACCTTTACTCAGAGCATTCAGCTTAACTTACATTTGAGGACACATACTGGAGAGAAGTCCCATGAATGTAATGAATATTGCAAAGCACACAGTCAGGTCATCCTTCTTTCAACATAACAGAATTAATACTGGAGAAAAACTCTTTGAATGTAATGAATGTGGAAAAGCTTTCTGATGGAATACAAGCCTTATTCAACATCAGAGAATTAATACTGGAGAGAAACCCTACAAATGCAAAAAAAAAAAAAAGGCAAATATTTCAGAAATACACAACTTAATCAATACAAGAGAACTCATACCAAAGAGAAACACTACAAGTGCACTGAGCATGGGAAAACCTTTGGTTAGGGTGCGTATCTGACTCAACATCAGAGGATGCATACTAAAGAAAAACCCTATTGAGTGTGGAATGTGAAAAGGTCTTCACAGCAAATGCATATCTTCATCAACATCATTGTATTCATAAGAGAAAAATATGTTAATGATATTCCAAACACATAGATTCAGTCTGGAGAATAATTCAACTACTACATTCATTTTTTTCCAGGTTTTTATAAAGAAACATTTAATAGGAACTAATGAACAGAATTATGTTTGTGCCTTCAGGCAATGGCAAGATCAAGATGGTGGGTTCCCACTTCAAATATTGTATTCTTCAACATTAATAAATTAATGCAATGGAAACCCTATGAATAAATTGTTGAAAACACTTCATTTGTTTATGATGTATCCAATATTAGTAGTTCATAATAAAGAAAATTATAAAAATAATAAAGGTGTGAAAAGTTTTAGTGTAATATCTTTCACTAATAGGTGAAAAAACTCTGAGGGAAATTTACAAAAAATTCTTTTACAGCCAGGCGTGGTGGCTCAAGCTTGTAATCCCAGCACTTTGAGAGGCTGAGCTGAGAGGATTGCCTGAGCCCACAAGTTTGAGACCAGCCTGGACAATTTGGCAAGACCTCATCTCTACAATAAATCAAAAAATTAGCCAGGCATGGTAGCGTATGCCTATAGTTCTGGCTACTTGGAAGGCTGAGGCAGAACAATCACCTGAGACCAGCAGGTTGACACTCAGGTGACTCTGAGCATGCTACTGCACTCTAATCTGTGTGATATAGTGAAGCTCCAACTAAAAAAAAAAAAAAACACTTTTGTAAATCATGAGGTCATGCTTGAATGTTAGCTCTTTTTATACATCATATTAAGTTTCTTTAAAAAGTGTAAAATAGGCCAGTGCAGTGGCTCAAGCCTGTAATCCCAGCACTTGGGGAAGCCAAGGTGAGAGAATTGCCTGAGCCCATAGGTTCGAGACCACCCTGGGCAACATGGTGAGACCTTGTATCTACAATAAATCAAAAAATTAGCTGGGCATGGTAGCACATGCCTGTAGTTCCAGCTACTTGGAGGGCTGAGGTGGAAGGATTGATGGAGCCCAGTAGGTCAATGTTGGGGTGGTGGGAGGAATGCCACTGCACTTCAGCCTGTTCAGTGGAATGAGATTCCAACTCAAAAAAAGATGTAAAATAGTGTCTATTGAATTTATACATAGTGTCATATATGAACAGGAAAGGCTCACATTTCAATTATTTGCCCCACTTTGTATAGACATAGCTTAAAATATTGTGGGCCAAGGGTCAGCAAACTAAGACCTGTGGCAATAAAATCCAGCCTGATAACTGATTTTGTAAATAATGTTCTATTGGAACACAGTCACATTCATTTATTTATACAGATGCTCCCTGATTTATGATGTTGTTACATCCTGACAAATCCATCATAAGTTCAAAAAACCCTAAGTTGAAAATGCATTTAATGCTGGCAACACAGCACAGACTGTCCCCATTCTTATGGTTTAACAATTTTTTATTTTATTACTGTACAAAAGTTATATACATTCAGTAGAGACCATGACCCGATTCATCATAAGTTGAAGACCATTACAGATTCTTCTTGACTTATGATGAAGTTACATTCAGATAAAGTCATTGTAAAGTCAAGCCATCATAAGTCAGGACTGTCTGTATATGTTTTATGGCTTCTCTCACTCTATAAAAAAAAAGAGTGATTAGTTGTGACAGAGATTGTATGGCCTTATATTAGCTTGCAGGGCCTTGTATTAGCGTACCACAGACTAGATGGCTTATACAATAGAAATTTACTTTTTCACAGTTCTAGAGGCTGGAAACTCAACATCAAGGTTTGGTGTCTCCTGAGGCTCTCTTTTTCATGTTGAAGATGGCAATTTTCTGCCTCCTTCTGCCTCTGCCACCTCCATCCTTCTCCTCCTCCCTCTTCCTCCTTCTCCTATCCGAATCTTACTCTGTCCCCCAGGCTGGAATGCAGTGACAGAATCATGGATCACTGTAGCCTCACCTCAAGATCCTTCTGCCTGAGCCTACTGAGGA
>NW_006960566.1:0-818 GCF_000164805.1 Carlito syrichta
AAGGGACTGCAATAAAGGCACCTGTCGCATTGATTTTTGGTTTGCATACTTTTCAGATTTTTTCTCTGCTTTGATAAATGCAATGAGATAGTTGTTTAATTTTTTAAAAAATAGAGATGAGGTCTCCATGTTTAAAAAAGTTACACTCCCAGGCTGGATGTACCACCATGCCCAATTTAGTCCATTTTTTTTTTTTTAGTTGGAGTCTCACTCTATTGCCCAGACTGGAGTGCAGTGGCATCTCACTGCCACCACAGCCTCAACTTGCTGGCGGTTCAGGCAATTCTTCCACCTCAGTCTTTCCGAATAGCTGGAACTACAGGTGCTTGTCACCATGCCTGGCTAATTTTTTGATTTATTGTAGAGACGAGGTCTCACCAAGTTGTCTAGGCTGGTCTTGAACCACTAGGCTCAGGCAATCCTCTTGCTTCCACCTCTCAAAGGGTTGGAATTACAGGCATGAGCCATGGCGCTCGGCCATAGTCCAATTTTTAAAAAATTTTTTCCCCCCTGCTCTGTTTCTTTTTGCCAGAGAGACTTCGTTGTGTTTAAAAAATAATGTTTAGTATTTTCCCCCAGATATCATTATGATAGTGAATTTGGAAAATGTAGACAAAGAAAGACAAAATGAGTGTCAGTTTCAACTTCAGAGGTTATATAACCAGCATTAACATTTTTGCTATTATGCAGGCATGGACTATAAATGAAAAATATACATAAATATCGGACCAAATTGTACATAAAACTGCTTATTAAATTTTACATCAGATCATGAGCATTTTTCTTCATTAATAATATTTTTTGGGAATAACATTTTT
>NW_006960567.1:0-1053 GCF_000164805.1 Carlito syrichta
CAGAAGCGCTTATAATGGAGCACTGTAGAATTCATGGATTGAGGCCTCCCATGAGCCAGATTTCTTTTTTTATTATCAGGAAGACACCCTGATGTTTTCTGGTGATGTGGAAGGCCAAACTCTTACATACCAATACTCATAGGGCCAGAAGGTTCCCAGGGACCTGGAATCCAAAATTTCTGTTTCCCCCTTAAGAATACGTCCTAAATATGTGGAAACCCCTAATCCCACATTATGAATGCCAAAACGAATGTCCAGCAGTAGTTTCTGGAATACGAGTTAAACTTGAAGCCAGTGGTCACATTAACAAATGGCAGATGATCCTTGGATTGTGTAATCTGGCCTTACAGGAACCTGTGAAACAAACGGACCTGTAGTCCAGATTCTCAGTTACAACTATCAAGAGGCACAGCACGTTCCTGGGGATCAACAGTGCTCGATTTGTGGTATGCATATAGGACGTTGCTCTGAATAATACGGAGACCAGGACTCCCAGATTCCAGATTAACATTTAGCTAAAGTCCCTGTCGATTCCTAAGTATGAGCACTGTCTTAAACCAGGGATAAGCTACCAATTGCCCAGATGTTTGCAAGTTACATGGAAACCGAGGTTAGTAACATGTGTAGAAACTTTCAAGGGATGCAGTGACCGAGATTCCTATTTCGTTCTAAGCAAAATGACGAGATGTTTCCTGTTGACCTGGAAGTCCAGACTCTTGTAGACCCATAGAAAGGGACAAGTTTATGCCTGGGGAGGTTGATTCTAAGGTTTCTGGTTTCCTCCCCAAAATACCTCCTAAAACAATTGAACACCTAAACCAAAAGTACTTATTCCGTACAGCAGAGTCACTGAAGTTTCTGGAGTACGAGGTAACACTGAATTCAGGACTTAGATACAAAATATCCGAGAGTTTTACTTGTGACCCGGAATCTGGCATCAGAGGTACCGAGGATCAATATGGACTTGTATTTCCAGATTCTCTTTCCTATCAAGAGTACCAGAGTGTTGCTGGAGTCCAGGAATGATTGATTCTTAATACCCACATAACAAGA
>NW_006960568.1:0-693 GCF_000164805.1 Carlito syrichta
TCAGTTTGGGAGTTTCTTGTTCCTCTCAATAAAGACTGCTTTAAAATAAAACAAAAGACTGCCTCGTTTAGAGGATCCTTGAATGTTCATTTATCCCGGGAGAAATTTTTGGATAGGTGTGAGCACATGGTTCTCTTCACTTTTTGGGAATGAAATTCACTATGTCTACCACATTTAGCAGAGCGCTGTACACAAGTTCTTAAAGCCTAAAGATTGCTCAGGAGTTAAGATCCCTTCAATTATGATGTCACAGTTCTGAGGATGACATCATAAATGATAATTTAACATGCTTGAGTCCCTGATTTTACTTACCTGGTTTAATGTAAAACTTAGCCTTTTAGTCAATCTCCAGATTCAATGAAATAACCATCAAGTTAAAATCATTCCTCTCGGAATGGGAAATTAAAATAAAGAATTCATATGAAACCACAAACAATCATGAATGGCCAAAAGAATCTTATGAAAAGAAGCAAAGCAGGGGCTATCGCACTTCCAGACTTCAAACTCTATTATCTGTTTGCAGTAATCAACACAGCCTGGTATTGGTAAAAGAATAGGTTCATGGGCCAATGGATCAGGACAGAGAATGAAATACTCCAATTCTCAACCAACTCATTTTTGAAAAAACATCAAGACCCACTGGTTTATGGAAATATTCAGTAAAATGATGCTGGGAAAAGGTTGACAACATGC
>NW_006960569.1:0-2495 GCF_000164805.1 Carlito syrichta
CCAAGGCTGTGGTGGCAGGGACTGAGACACTGCCCTCTGGCTTGGGCGATTGAGTGAGACTCTGACTCAAATAAAAAAAGGTTAAAAAGAAAAGAAGAAGAGAATTCATTTGTGTATGGAGTTGGAATCATCATGAACAGTCAGAATCATTTCAGAAAGAGGACCCAGCCTTGGGCCTAGAGTTCCTGAAAGATGGTGGATTGGCAGTCAATCTGGCTGTGCCTTAGGGAGGCCGAGGCAGGGTATCACTGGAGCCTGAGAGTTTGAGTCCAGCTTGGGCTATGAAACAAGACCTCATCTATCCCCAGAATGCTAACACTCCAGTCATGCATGGTGGCACCTGCGGTCCCAGCTACACGGGATGAGGTGGCCTTCATTCCGGGCTGGGCCTTTGCATCACCCCCGCTGACAGCAAGTGCAAGTGCTAATGGCCATTAGCCCACACCGTGGAAGGCCAAGGCAGGAGGCTCCCTGATCCCCAGGGTTGTAGACCAGCCCGAGTGAGGTAGCCAGAAGTCGTCTCAGCGAGAGGTACCCAAATTCAAGTCAGGCGTGGCAGCCTCCAGAGTCCAGGCTGCTTGGTGCCGAGGCAGGGGGACCCCTTGAACCCCACAGATCAAGGCTCCAGGACACATGATCATCCCTCTATGCCCCAGTCCGGCTGACAGAGATGCCTCCCATGTTTGTCACGATGGGAATCCATGGCTCCCCAGGGAAAGGTCCATGTTGGCAAGGGACGATGGAGTGATCAGGAGAGGAAGGGGCCCTCCCCCATGAAAGTGGCAGACAGGGTGACTGGAACGTGGCTTGATGCAGCTTTGCCAAACTTCCTTGATTGCTCTGTGCCCTATGGTCAACCTAACTCGGAGCCATCTGTTCCATGAGCTCACACACGTCTTTCCTGTGGAGCACGAGTGTGGAGATTGGAGGCAAGTCTTCTGGGACTCATTGCCGAAGATGCAGGACAAACGTGCCCAGTGACCACCTCTGAAACCTCCCGTGAATAAAAGATGGGAAAGTGCCTTTCCTCTCCCATCCCTGAGGGTGACTCCTCGTGCTGGGTGGCAGGGTTGGTGGGGGTGGCAGTGGTGTTGATTATTATTATTTGGAGTCAGAGGCCTGCACCACCATGCCTGGCTAGTCCTTGGATGTATTTTTGATGGCCAAGACGAGGTCTAGCCCAGTGTCCTAGGCTGATCATGAACCCACAGGCTCAGTTCATCCACTCTCCTTGACTTCTGAAGGGCCAGGATGGCAGGCTGAGCCCCTGAGCCCAGCCTGTGGTTGTGGTGGGGGTGGTTGGTGTTATTATTCTGAGTTATAGTCCCACTCTGCCACCTAGGCCGGAGCACAGGGGACTGCTCTCAGTCACCACAACCTCCACCGTCTGGACTCAGACTATCCCACATGGCCGGAATGACAGGTGTGCACCACCACGCTCAGCTCATTTTGTTGGTTTCTTATAGAGATGAGGTCTCACCAAGGTACCCAGGCTGATCTCATACGTGGGGGCTCTGGCCATTCTATTGCATTGGACTCCCAAATTTCCAGGATGGCAGGCATGAGTCCCCACACATGGCCTCCACACGCCTCCCAGGACACCACTGTGAGACCCGCTCCCTTCAGATGTTCCCGGACCACTGAGAGGAAAGCTGGAGTCTCTTGCTAAGCCTGCACCACGGGAGTGCCTGGGGCAGGGACGTGTCTCTGCCAGGGCACCCAGAGCTTTGCCCACCTCATTCCCCAGGGCTTAACCACTCACTACTCCCAGGGTTCAACTCATGCAAAGGGAGAGCTTGACTCTCAAATATTTAGGGAGGAGGATGACTGGGTGTCTCTCACCTGTCTCCTCAGCACTTGGGGAGGCCAAGAAGGGAAGATGGCTGGAGCTCAAATACTTGAGGCCAGACTGGAAACCATAGCAAGCCCCCACCTCGACCCCAAGAAAAACCCAGAAAACCATGGGTGAGGGAAGGCCTCAGTGGGAGGATGCCCTCCGGCCCAGAGTTCAAGACCAGGTATGAAGACCAGGATGTCGACCAAATTGAAACCCTGTGATCTCAGTTGTTATGGAGGTCAAAACCAAGAGGATGCCCTGAGTTGGGAAGTTTGTTAACAGATTGGACAATCTAGTGAGGAAAGAAAAGAAAGAAAGGAAGGAAGGAAGGAAGGAAGAAAGGAAGAAAGGAAGGAAAAAAGAAAGAAATAAAGGAAAGAAAGAAATCTATTCTCATGCAAACCTTCTACCCTCAGTCCTTCCCCCCCACCAACCCCACAAGTTAGGGTCCCCCAAGCTTGGCAATTTCCAGCCACAATGCAACCAATGACTGCTCCCACTTTGGTGTGGGAGTTCCCAGGCTCCCTGTCCTGGTTCCAGCTGGTTCTCTACTCCGAGGTGTGAAACATGCCCCTTGCAGGCCGACCCTTTTTCTCAGAAATGAGGACCTTCTACCAAAATAGGCCAGAGACCATTCTCTCACCCACGGAAATTTCTT
>NW_006960570.1:0-721 GCF_000164805.1 Carlito syrichta
AGAATGAGTACAAAGAATGAATAAGAAATATGTAACTATTTTAAAAATAATAAGAATAGCATTGTAGCAGTTTATATGCTGACTGAAATCTATACAACTGGATTTAAAAAAAATTCTAGAAAAATTTTCTAATGAAATTCAGTTACATTGAAGAAAGATGAAAAAAACAAACAATCTTCTGTTCAGGTTTTGGTTGGCTCTCTGCTCACCACAGGCCTCTGGGCAAATCCTTTAAGCTGTTCTGAGTGCAAGTTTCCTCTCTACATGTTCCTGGTAGACTCCTGTGATCATTGTTATCTTAAAAAAGATAATGGCCCTCACTTGAGCATGGCAAGATGGCAATGGGGCAATCCGGTGTCTGAAGCCCTCTGCAAGGGAGATCTGCAGTGGGTCTCTGACTCTCGCCCTGGGGGGCTGGGGACCCCAGCATCGCAACCTGCTCTTCAGACAGAGCTCGGCCATTGCCACCACTGGGACATCGCAATGACTAGACAGTTACTGCACTGCAAACAGTGCCGCCGCCACTGCAGCCCCTCCCCCCCCACCGCTGCCATCGCCGCTGCCGCCGCGGCCTCAGTGATGGGTAGTACATCACACCACCCAGGCCTGAGGCGATCCACACCAAACCCCTTCAGGGAAGATCTGCTGGGATCGCTGCCACCTCTCCTGCATCTGAGACTGTCCTGCCCGCCCTGCGTGGGGTTCCTGTTGCCTGTTCGGA
>NW_006960571.1:0-4277 GCF_000164805.1 Carlito syrichta
CTATTCAAGAGTTTTAAAAACCGTTTGAGTAATTTGTGATTATTAGATATATTGAACAACAATCTCTCCTATATTAAAAGTATTTCGGTAGGAACAGACATATAATTATGCACTATTTTCTTTTTACATAAACTTTTATTGAAAGGTTTTCAAATTTAAGATAAAGTTAGTTTAAAAAAAGGTTAAGAAATCAAAACTACTGGGACGGAACCTCTCAGCACTGTTATCTTATCTGGACCCACAGCTGATCCTGCCACCAAATCATGAACCACACTTCCCAAACCTTCTTCACTCAGGTTAGCACTGGCACACCCCCAAAATATGATATGCTAAATGGGGAACACGTGGTTGTAATACTGGGGATGCTCCACAGCTCTGCTTCCATAATGTCCACTGTGATCCACGTCCACACCGACAAATCTGTGCCAGACCACATCTTCTGGTCCCTGTTCAACACACTCCTCCTGAACATCTGCTGCGTGGACTTTATAGTCTTCGCCTACTCCATGAAGTTTAGGGACAGGAAGATGGTGGACGATTTGATGGGAACCCAGGCCTACGCCTCCACTGCCAAGTGCTTGAACATCTGGACCCTGATCCTCGGCATCCTTGCAACCATTATTGTCATCCTTATTCCAGTTTTGATCTTCGTAGTGGAACGGCTGTGAGGCAACAAGGAGTTCATTATCTACCATGGCAAAGCCCCATATACCTGAGCTTTAATTCCCTGTCCCCTGCCTTAGTCCCTTTATTCAACAGTTAGTACTGACACACTTTTTCTACGTGGCAGCCAATAAAGTGCATGTGTCATTGATAATACATATATAATACATAAAGTTGATAGGAGTAGGGAGAGAGAGGTATTTTCATTGCACCTAAAATCTTGATTCTTCCATTTCCTTGGAAGAGCTTAAGTACTTTTATTTAAAGTGATGTGGGACTTGGTTTTCTTTATCTGTAAAACGGGTGAAGTCCTATTGCCCAGAACTGTAGTAAGAGTCTATAAATTAATAGAGGTGAAAGTACACAGAGCTGGCTGGACTTAGCTCAGTCTGTAATCCCAGCACTTTAGGAGGCTGAGGTGAGTGGATTGCCTGATCCCATGGGTTTGAGACCAGCCCAGGCAACTTGATGAGACCTCGTCTCCACAATAAATAAAAAATTAGATAGGTATGGTATCGAGTGCCTTTAGTTCTGGCTACTTGGAAGGCTGAGGTTGAAGAATCGCCAGAGCCCAGCAGGTTGATCCTGGGGTGGCTGTGAGTGTGTCATTACACTCCAAGCATGGGTGAAGGAGTGAGACTCCAACTCTAAAAAAAAAAAAGGACCCAGAGTCGTTTCACCTGAAAAACTACAGCTCCTCTATGTTGAAGATGTATATATAATTCATATGAGAGAAAACTTAAGAGATATACACCACAACTTATGAAACTATTCAGATTTCCAAATAATTACTTGCTTATGACAGGAAATACATGAAAAACAGAAAGTTCTCTTAAGATACTTAAGGAGCAATCTTAAATCATTTTGACAAAGAGTGGGGGATACATTAACTAGTGAATTTAACCAGCCTGTGATTTGATATATAAAAATGATACATACAAATTCAAAATGCATTTGCAGAGTACTCTGTCTTTTACCATGTATCTTTCAAGTAGTTACCCACCATGTCTAGATAGAATAATCTTAGCAAGAAGCTGTTTTAAAAAGAATGCCAAAAAACCTTCCAAAGTGGTAATATACAGACCACAGTTCTAGGCAGAAGACATAAATCTATTTCTAATACACAAAATTAGCTACTGAAAATGAAACTCTATTCAGTGGCAATTTCTTCAATAAACAGTATTAGCTAGCATCTTCTAAATGAATGCTTACAAGTATCAACCACCACATTACCTATTTTATCGTATCTATTTATCTATGCAAAAAACACTATGAAATCCCTTAAAGAACTATTTCAAGGATTGAGGGAAGTGAAATATGAACAAGATTAAAGAATGTTCTCTAAATCTTGCTCAGAACCTTGGCTCGTTACTAGGATGGGAAACCCACCTGCAGAAGAAAAAACACCCACAATTTACTGGCTGATGAGACTGCAGAGCACCAAAGTCAGGAAATACATACTTGCTTAAAATTCAGCATTTATGCCCAAATTTTGAATGTAGTCAATAACCCCCAGCTTTAGAATAATCTCATATTTTCAGAAGTAAACATAAGAATGGACAAATGTGACTCCGTAAAAATCAGTGGGGAAGTTTAGAAAGACTAGTGGAAATAAAGAAACCACATTAAATGCTGAATCTGCTAAGGGGAGAAGATTAAATGAGTATTTTTTTCCTCTAGCAAATTCAAAATAACATGAGAAAATGTGAGATAAAGAAAAAATCCATCTTAGTACATTCCCACAAATCATGCTTTCAAATGTGATTAAGTAGATCAATGCTGTAAAGTGTAGGCTTGTAATTTATCTAGGTTTCTCTTGAGTGACTCAAATGTTTACTTTATTAAAAGCCTTCTTGGCACCTGTGGTTGCAACCATCTTTTTATAAGCTGGGCTGGAGTGTGGGCCGGATCTGCAAAGTTTTTTCACAGGGCCTGAGGAAGGTTTGGATGGAGACAAGTCGGGGATCAAAATAATACCCTTACTGGTATGTACTCTCCTGAGAAAAGCAAAATTCTGACTGAAGTTTAATCAAGTTTCTCATAGTTTTATTTTAACACAGTATCGAGAGCAATATAATGATAATTTTAATAATACATAACTAGTAATTTATACAATCATAACATCAATGGGAATGATCTCCAAGTTGAAGAGAAACAGGCATTCTGTTACAATTCAACAGAAGCCTCCACACTCAGCATTCTAAATTATGTTTTATATTTAAAAGATACCAGAATGTTATTGGCAGAAAGAACAAATGTTTGTTTTTTCAAATAAGTTCAGTGCACAGACTTTCATTAGACACCTTTCCTCATTCTACCCCATCACTTCAACATCCAAACACTTTTAAGAATACAAGATTCATGCAGGAAGAAAAAAATCCCATATTTAAGAGGCTCTGCATATCACAATTAGCTAACATCAAATATTTGATTTGATGATAGCAAGTTTTTTATGGTTATCACGAGCTACTCAGTTTATGTTTCCTTTTTCTTGAGAATCAGACTGAACCTTATGATGGCTCAAAAGTGTTTACTTTCTGTTAATTTTTAGAAAAAGAATAGAATGCACACAGTGGCTTACCAAGTATACACGAAACAAAAATATTCAAGGAAAAAGCACCACATTTAGCAATACAAATTATGCCAATTTTATGACTGAAAAAGTAATCTCCTTCAACACTTGGATGACTAATACTTCAATATATCAACGGAAAAACCTTTTGTACCCTGTATCCCAGCAGTTAGTGAGGTTGCTTTAAGCACAGGGAATAAAGAAGCATTTGAAAGTTATGACAACCCTAGCACATTCAATATGCGTAAATGAAAGATGTTAGGTCAACTGACACTTTGAAATGTATGGTGCTTTCTCCCACCAAACTACAAATACCTAAGGATTTGCCGCAGTCAAATTAGTTTAAAGTCTTCTCTCCTTTTTAGTTTCCAGAACTCATCCTTCAAGGTCGTCCCTTCCTTTTATGACATCTTCCTTTCCTGCCTCTACCAGCTGAGCTAGTTCTCCTAGGTGTTCCCTCAGCACTGCATTTAATGAGCAGACTGATGATTGAATAAGTATATTTGCATTTGCACACACATGCTCATATACCAACATTTATATACACAAAAGTCTGAAAATACCATATTGTATTTAGATTGCCACATTTCCCATTTAAACTCTACATGTCTGCCTTTCTCTTTCTCCTTCAACACACGCAAAAATGCACAAATCTCTCTAGAAATGTTGATGGGCAGGTCAGGCTCAGTAGCTTAGCCTATAATCCCAGCATTTTGGGAGGCCGAGGTGAGTGGATTGCCTGAGCCCACAAATTTGAGACCAGCCCGGGTAATTTGGCAAGGCCTCGTCTCTACAATAAAGCAAAAATTAACTGGGTATGGTAGTGCACACCTGTAGTTCTGGCTACTTGGAAGGCTGAGGTGAAAGGATCATACCAGAGCCCAGCAAGGCAACACTGTAGTGGCTGTGAGAATGCCACTACACTCCAGCCTGGGTGATGGAGTGAGACTCCAACTCAAAAAAGAAAAAAGAAATGTTGATAGGTAAAAGTATGAATTTTGCATTATTCACATCCAGGGAAAACATTCTTTTTTTTTTTTAT
>NW_006960572.1:0-750 GCF_000164805.1 Carlito syrichta
CCATCCAATGTAATACTATAAAATGACTGACAGTAGTGGGAAACTATGGGGGGGAGATGGGATTAATGGTAGCAAACATCTGTTTGAGACTGGGGAAACACCTCTTATCAACAGGGTGCCTGAACAAAACGTATTTGTATACCTAACACTTAACTACCCCACAATATCATAATAAAAAATATTGATAAATAAAAAAATAAAAATGTTAAACAAATTATACAGTTGTTTACTGTATAATTTAATTCACATAACACTAAAATTCAAAATTTTGTAATGAAAATCATATTAGTGTCTTTAATGGGCTGCGGTTGGAAATAGGAGATACAAAGCAGATAAAGAAAACTTTGGAGAAAGGTAATATAATTTTTAAAATATTTCAATTATAAAATCGATTGTAGAATTGCATACATGTACCAAAAATTATCAAACTGTACACCTAGTAGAAAATTATATTTTGATACATGTGAATTTTAAAATTTTATTTACACTTAAATTTCATTTTTCATTGTTGGGATATACATATTAAAATCCTCAGACTGATCAGGCCTATTCCATAAATGAATGAAAAAAAGCAATTTTCCTTTTTATTATCAATATTTGTATTGCAGTGCTTTAGAACCAAAAAAAACCCTTCTATCTTGAACACTAAAATTGACTTTTTTAATACCACAATTGAAATCATATCTGTTTATAATCAGACATCTCCTTGTACAATACTTGATCTACGTTTACCTGCTATTGAAAGATATT
>NW_006960573.1:0-802 GCF_000164805.1 Carlito syrichta
AAGTCAACAGGCCATCTGCGGTGGGCTAAACAAGAAACAGGGTTTAGAAGCTGCAACATAGGTAATAACACTCCTCATATTCAGATTCGACACGATCTATTGCTAAGTAGAAATAAGAAGTCTGTTTTACACGGTTCCTCTGTCACAATATCTGCATGACATCTTACTGAGGGCTAAACAAGAATCAGGGTTTCCAAACAGGATTCTGGGGAAAGGGAGTCGTCATATACAGGACACTACACGGCCACTCACTAAGAATAAGGAATCTGAGATAAACTAGTACCCTATCTGAAAAATTCTCAAGGTGTCTTGCTACGGGTTAAACAAGAATCAGGGCTTCGAGCTCGTCTCATGTTTCTGAGATATTTGGCTTGTGGGTATTATGAATCAGTCATTTCAGGTCTCCAGCAACATTCTGGTCCTCTTGAGAGTTGAAAATGGGTTTCTGGTAGCACAAGTCCCTTAGGTACCTCAGGACAACTAAGGCCAGATTCCCAGAACAAATGTATCTTCTTCCCGTATTTGGATGTAACTCTGGTCTTAAGATGAACTTGGTAATCCTTAAATTTCCATTTGTACTTTTATTTGGAGAGGGGCTGAGGGTTTTGCATTTGCCAAATATTTACTGCGAATTATTAAAATGGGACCAGGAATCATGGATTCCTCATCCCTAGGAAACATCTGGTCATCTGCATTTTTGTATACAGAGTTTTGGAATCCACATAGACAGGTAAAATCAGGGTATCTCTCTGAGAATGGGAAAGGGAATCCGGATCTTGGAATTTCTCAATCGCCTAAATCT
>NW_006960574.1:0-674 GCF_000164805.1 Carlito syrichta
AGTGCAGTGGCATACTCATGGACATCCCAGTGTCAACCTGCTGGGCTCAGGTGATCCTTCTGTCTCAGCATTCCAGGTAGCCAGAACTACAGATGCAGGCTACCATACCCAGTTAATTTTTTTTAAAATGTATTGTAGAGACAAGGTCTTGCCAAGTTGCCTAGGCTGACTTGAACTCTGGGGTTCAGGCAATCCTTTTGCTTTGGCCTCCCAAAGTGCTGGGATTACAGACTGAGCCATTTAGTCCAACCTCTGTCTTTTTAACTCTATATTTTGACCATTTACATTTAGTACAGTTATTGATATGTAAGGGCTACATTCTTTCGGATTTTCATTTCTGTTTTTTTCTGCCTTATGGGTTATTTGAGCATTTTAGGAGTTCTATTTTGATTCATCTGTGGCATTTTTGAGTTTTCTTGAGTGCCTCTCTTTGTAAGTAGTAGCTCTTGGCATTGTACCACATATGCATAACTTGGTCACCATCCATTGTGATGCCATTCTGAGTAAAATATACCACTCTTGACAAGATTAACAAGAAATTTAATGTTTATCCATTGCTCTAATTCAAGCTCCAACATTCTCATGATGGCACAAAAAGCATGCGACAACAATAATAAATGCCACTCAGCAAAACACTACCACACATTGACACAAACACAGCTGTGAGACACTGA
>NW_006960575.1:0-12599 GCF_000164805.1 Carlito syrichta
CTCACTAGCTCTTTCTGTGATCCTTGCATTTTAATTTTTAAAAATTCTTGACAATCATCAACATCTGATCAGCTGGGACCACCTTGATCCACCTAGGCAAGAATGAAACATCTATGGAAGTGATGACAATTACTACTATCAGAATCAGTAAAATGTAATACATTAGGTTAAAAGAGTACTACTAAAGGAATAAAGCAATGGTAATTACTCCATTATTCTTGTTTTCACAGAAGAGAGACTTTCTTCTCCTAGAGAGAACATGGCTGGAGGAATTTGGAAGTAGAGGTTTTCTCAAGCCTAATCAAAAGTTTGCATTAAAGTGCTGAAATCATGAGACACTAGGCATGAGGAAATGAAGAAACCTGAACACCTACATTTTCTGAGAAGAAAGTCTTAAATGCCACTCACTGAGAAGTAGGAAATATATACAGGGAGTTTTCCAGGAGCATCACTGTCACCACCACAAACACACATATTAAATATATTTAATCAATGAGCATAATTGTCAAGGGGCAATTTGTGCTCAGTGAATATACATAACAGGCTGTGAGTTCTTGACACTGATGCTGACTTGCCTTCCAAGTACTGAAACTCAGCTGCTCTCAGACCCTTCTATCTACTACACAGATACTACCAAGCTATCTTCTATGCACTTTGCCAAGGAACAGCCATGTCAAATGAGATATCACCATTCGCTTAATTCTGGAAGCATAATTTTGGTTGTGATAACTTGGGTAGTGGAGCTGCAGTTACTTTCATGAATACTGATCCCTTGGAGAACAGAACTAATTAGCTTAATTTTGAAGAGACTGAAGAAGTCATATCTATTTCTATAAAGGGTAGCCCAGGATACAACTAAATTTATAGGAACCCAGGCATCAGAGCAAGACCCCATGACTGAATTGGAGTATAAAACAGAGAATGGGGAGATTTGAACTTTAATTTTGACAGGCTTATTATTTTCAGGGGAGGAATTTTATCTGGGAGAAGTGAAAAACTGAGAAGAGTTTCTCATTGTTTAAATTTGTAACATTAAAAAAATGTTGTATCCGTGCCTGTACATCCTCTGGAGATATACAAATCTATCTCTAGATAGTGTTTTTAAATGCTTGAGTTTTTTCCCTTGCAAGAAAGTGGAGTATGTATGGTCTGGCTTATATCTGGATACATTTCAGCCAGATAAAATTCCAAGACAATAAAGATTATGTCCTGATGTAAGTTACTTTGGGCAAACAAGTTTTTATTTTTTAAAATGGCACAGATAAACAGATGAAAATGAACTTCATACCAAAAAAAAATTATACTTCTCTGGTATAAAAATAGATCAGAGGATAAAGGACAAAATTAGGTGATATGGTAACATAGAACCATGAGTAATCAAGAGGGTCAACTCTGGCATTTTACTCTCTAGGCCTTTTGTAGCAGTCTTATTCTAGGACTACAAAGTGTTTGCCAGATTGGAATATAACTGTAAACTCTGAAGAAGATTAAGTAGTTTAACTATATTTTTTTCTTTAAATAAACACCAGTAAATACTTCTGGCTTTAAAAATCATAATCATGAAGAATGGAAAGATCTCAAAAGGTCTGTTTTTAGAAAATATAACAAATATAAAATTTGGAATTTAGTAGAAGAGTTTCCACTTAATAGTTACTCCAATATAATCTTGTATTATAATCACACTGATCAAAATAACTTGAAATATAATTCCATACACTAAAAATGCATAAATTATTTGCAAGTTAAGCTAAATATGAATTCTCCAAAGACTGTGAGTCACTGAGGTTACTTTATCCACAATTCTGATTAGTTAGAAATTCATCCTTCACAAGTGTTCAAAACTCTCATCTGATTTATTCTTTAGACAATATACATAAGGTATAGACCAAGTCCTCTGACTTTTGGTTCCTGTCATTTATTGATCAAAGTAATCTAACAGTAGATCATATGAGGAAAATATAAGTACAAAGTCATCTAATAAGACATGGTCAAGTTTTGCAAAGCACAGTATGAAAAATAAGTTTGTTCTGAACACTCAAGGTTTAAAAGGACACAAAAGGTAAGAGGAAAAGTGTGAGGAAGCACACCTGGTTGTTGGGGAGTCAGGTTAAACTTACCTGGCCAAGGACAGAAGAAAGAGATCAACTTCAAAATCCTCACACAATTTGAATTCCCATTGACACTGCAATTTTTATTGATGTACTAAAGCACGGGAACTAAATAATTCATGTAAAGCGACTAGCAAATAATAGATGCTAAGCATTTTTCCCCTGGTGTATTTATGTATTTGTAGCCAGAAATCCCAACATTAACTTCCAGTAAGAAAGCTGAATTTTATAGTCTTTACAACCAAAAGAAATTTACCATAATTTAAATATTAAACCATTAGTGATATCTGGTGGAAATGTAGGAGCTACCACACAGCATTACATAGCTATTCTGATCTTTCATTGTATAGTAAATTTTAGACAAATTTTACATACTAAGCAACTAACTGAAAACAAAAGGTAAAGGAAAATATCTATGGAGATTACCTTATTGTGCTAATAATTGTTCGTCTATATTCTAAAATATATAGATGTGAAGAAATTTAAGAAACACTCATATATTCTAATAATAAACATTTTTACTATGCATGTGTACATAGTAAAAAGTGATTAAAAATAGAAGTATGGATTTTTTATGCTACTTAGTCATTTTTGATGCATAATATGCCAAAAAAAACCTCCCTTGACAAACTTTCAGATCCATATTGTGAACTGTGAGTGTCCTAGGAAGTACCTCAAAGCAACAGTCAGTTGTGTTTCAGAGAACATGGAATTAAGATAAAATTAGGAGATACATCCACTTTGATATACTATGGATGGAGGCAACAAATGATGTTTTATAAGTGAGCTTTAAACATTATAAAATCTAGTGCTCTGAGCTAGGGAGGGTTTTAATATCTGTGCCTGAAAGAGCACCTGTAATCTATTTCAGGGTTGGAAACCTACAACCCTCAGACCAAAACAGCCAGATGCTTGTTTTCTGTTACTGGAACAAAGTCATGCTTATTTATGTATTGTCTATGGCTGGCTTCACACTACAACAACTAACTGTAGTAGATGCAAGAAACCATATGACTTCAAGCCCTGAACAATTTACTATCTAGCTAAACTCATAGAGTTTAGCCAATCCCTATCCCATCAGATCACTTCAAACATGCACATGCCCTTCCTACCATCTCCATGCTCCCAGGCCCCATTGAAGTTTGGCTTGGTCATAACACTTGCTTTGGTTAGTGGAATGTTGGACAATTGTCAATATGAAAGTTCTGAAACTAAACCTTCAGCATCCTGGATTGTCTCTGCCCATCCAATGTTAGAATGAGGTATGTGGGACAGAAAAACCCCAGCTGATCTGTAGACTCCCATGAGAAAAAAAATGCTTATTTTGGATATTCTTTGATTGCTTACTATGCAGCAAAAGCCAACTAATATAGGTAGCTGTTACACCTCTACTGAAGTATTCCCATGAAGTTTGACTTCTCTGATTGATGACACTGAGAGAAAGACCCAAAGGTCAGATACGAGATCAGTGACTTCCTATTCTTATTTCAGACTTTGATGAGCTCAACTGGAACCTACTTTCATTCTTCTATCTAGGGTAAGAACTGAGTAAGAGTCCAGGCCATGCCTAGAGGTCTTAGAATTTAACTTGTCTTTATCATGGTGTGGAAGCCAGTCACAAATCTTTTAGCTGTTGCTTTAAAAGTCTTCCCTCATGACGAGCTTCAAGGGATATAGAAAGAGGGTAAGACAAGTCTACTTGGAGTCAGGCCAAAGTTTTTCAGTTTAGTTTCTCCAATAAAGCTCATTATTGGCTCCTACTCAACTCCAAAATGTTTGTATCTTGATACATAATCTGTAAGGTGTAAAAAAGATCATGACTCTCTCCTCAGAAACCTTGCAAGAGTAAGCAGTAACATGCAAATGATAGAAAAAATCTAAGAAGTTAACCTTGTTAACAATTTGGCTGATCTGAAATGACCAAAATATCCACACAATTGTAAAAAATATGATTTCACAGAAATCTTAGTATTACATCTCATATTGTTAAAATGCAAACAAGTGTTTCATTGTGACTTTTCTTGAAATCATCGAGCTGAGTAACACCAGTGGCCCATTTATTCCATAAAAATATGTAGAGTCCACAAATTTGTCACTGAGAACCGAGAAATTGCCCTTGCTTTTGGGTGTTTGACTTTTCATTCATTCCCTATGCAGTTAATATTCTTTCATTAAATCTTTTCACAGCCAGTTTTTATTGTTTTTAAACTGGCTGGAGTCTAGATAATGCAGAACTGGTACCATACAGTGACCTGTAGGCAACAGATTGAAAACTGAATGGCAAAAACTCGTGCTATTCAGACTAACACTTAAATCCACAGCATTAATCTCTGGACATAACTTGTAATGGAAAATCAATACTAGTAATAGTAATTGCAAAAATAGTGATAATAGGACCATTCAGTTTTGCCAAATAAAGACATAAATGATTAACATTTAACTGTTGTCAGTAGTACAAAAGAATGCTGCTACTGCTGAGGTTTTTGGAAAAAGAACTATACTTTATTATTCTCATTGATTAGCAATGAGACATTCAATGATTTATGAAGCAGTCACTGCTCTTTATGAATATTTCAAACATACTCTCTGAAACAAAGTCTAGAGTTTTAATCTCCATATTTTTACAGAAGCTCTACTTCTACTTTCATTCTCAATCCTTATTTCCAATGCTAGTGTGTATTTCAAATGGTTATGCACAGCCCAAGTCTTAATAGTGTCCACTTTATACTATGACTATTGTTTGGATTCCTAGACTTTTGATAATATATCTGATCAAAATCATTTTTATTTGTGCACAACTACTTTTTTCATTTAGGAAAAATCACCTCTAGGTGACCTGTTCTAACCATCCAGACCTCAGATAGCTTAAAAATTCTTTAGGAAATGAAATTTGATAGATCCATCATCAAATATTGGCATCTATTTTCCAGTACTGAGTGATGAAAGCATATGAGACATGACCCTTTGGTCTTAGCAAGTGTACAATTCTTGGGGAAAAAAAAGATACAATTCACCCACCAGAAATAACAAAGAAAATGTACATAATTAAACAAGCCTACTTTGTGACTTCATGGTAGGTTGCTATATAGTCCCCTCTCTCCTTGAGATTCAAGCTTCAGAAAGGCCAGAACTTTGCCTCATTCATTTTGTCACTTGGCACACTGTTTTTAGGAACATTAATAGATATTCAATATGTAATATTTGAATGAATGGGAAAATATGTTCACTTATTTAATAGTAGTAAAGTTACATAAGTGAATATATATAAAGAAAATATAATAGTGTCTAACACTAAGCATTTAATAAGCTGAATGACTACAAAAGGAGATAAGATTTAGAACAAAGATTAGAGAAGTCTTCTTAAAAACTTGCCTTAAAATCATCTTTGAAAAACAGGTGACAACTGTACAGAAAGTATACACCTGATGAGAGTATTAATGAAAGTGCAGAAATAAGTATAATAAATATGGAAGGAATACTAGGCTGAGAATAAGCCTAAGAGTGCAGAAAGTTACTACAATCAACATTCATTAAACTGGAACTGTTGAACTAATTCTAAATGACATCCTTCCACAATGATGAAGTTGGGGGTACTATCAAATAATGAGGCATAAAGGGTATTACCAAAGCTTATCCATTAGATTGAAACTACCTCAAGACTTATTCAACTCTGCATCTATTAACCCTGCAACCTACTAGGCACAAGAAATCATTTGTTAAGTTGAAATAATTCTAACTACATTTAACTTTAAAAACCCACTCCAACATCAAAATATTTTAAGATAAATTTTACTCATACAAACTTAACTTTATTTCCTAATTTTCACTTAAAGCTTGATTCCATAAAACAGGCAAAAAACTAAGTTCTTCATCATAATATTTTTTTCTAAAGAGTCTTATACTTTGTTATGAAGAGTTTATCCAGAAAAGCAATGTTGTTTTTACATACAAATGAAAATTATTGCAACATACCATATTAGAAGAACAAATTTCAAAAACAATCAAATTGTCTCAAAGTTTTAAAAAGTTCAACAATATTTAAAAATGAAACACTAAAAAATAAATAGCAGCAGACTTTCTCAACCTTTAAGGCATTTATGAAAAATCTACAGACAACATCATAACTTGGTGAGAACGAATAATTTCTTTCTCACATTAGACACAACATATTGTATATTGTCCTTTCACAGTCCTGACTCCACAATTTAAAATGAGCTGTGCAAATAACAGCCAGAAATAATGAAAAAGAATAAAGAGTAGCAGATACAAATAATTATTCACATGAGAGTATAATTTTTACATACTTACAATTTGACACCAGCTTACTATAAGCACATAAAATGAAATAAACTATTTATACACCAAAAAATAGTTTTTGCCATATAAATAAAAGGTGGAACACACACACACACACACATACACACACACACACACACACACACACACACACACACACACACACACACACGGATTAAAGATATCCAAATCCTCCCATATGAATCTGGTAACAAACTACAAACAATTAACAAAGACTTATTTTTTAATTATCCATTGATCACCAACCAACTTTATAATAATTAAAACTATTTATATATTGGAAATGCATTTTAATTCACTCATAAATCCAACACACTTTAAAACAGATAGAGAAAAACTGTATTTACTGGCCCAAATCAAATTACTACCTATTCAACTCATGTACTATTGCATTAAAAAAACCTAAAAAATTCTTACCTAATTGTTTTCTTGCAAAAGAAGTAGAAATCCATAGTGCAGGGACTCTTTTTAAGAATGAGCCACTGATACCAAGCATAATGACTTGTGTCAGTAGTCTGATCAACTTGGGAGGCTGAGGTTCTCTTGAGTCCAGGAGTTAGAGGCTGCAGTGAGCCATGATTGTACCATAGCATTCCACCATGGAGAACAGAGTGAGACCTCATTTCTAAAAATAGATAAGCTGGGTCTACTGATAAAGCAACATATGTATAGCTCCTGTAATATTTTATTTATACTGTGAATTTTGTTGAGTATTATAAAATAAGTAAACTGCTCCATGTTTTCCATGCTATTTACTTATAGAATGTCTTTGTAGTACAACTCTCTACATGAATTTTACAGCAACTGTTAAAATACAGAATTTTCTGTGTTTTCCAAACTACTAGGTCTTCTGTCAAGTCTGCATGCTTATATTTTTAAGGCTCATCTTCAGTGTGTTGTATCTTTGAATAGATATAACAGAAATGGAGGCATTCTCACATTTTATACATTCATAGTTTTTCTCCAGAATGAGCTATTTTATGCCATCAAACACAATTGGAACTGCTATTGGCCTTTCGACATTTTTTTTAGATTCATAAAGCTTTCCTTCAGTATGAGTTCTTTCAAGTCTTCAAAAAGAAATGGAAAAAGTGAAGACTTTACCACATTGCTTACAGTCAAAGTGTTTTCTTCAGTTTGACTGTTTTCATTTACCTGAAATCTGAGAAAAATAAACGATCCAACACTCCTTCCATTCATGGTGTTTTTTTAATTGGAACATCTGAAGCCATTACTACAACCCATACATTCATAAGTCTTCTCTGCATGAGTCTTTTTATGTTTTTGAAGGAAAGTGGCAGTATAAAAGTTAATGCCTTACCATATTTTATATATACACACACAGTTTTTCACCATTGTGGGCCTTTTAAATCCTTGAAAGGAACTGACACAACAGATATTTACTACATTCATAGGATTTTTCTTCAATGAGTACTTTCATGTTTTCTAACAGAACATTAAGAAGTGAATGTTTTTCCACAGTTGTCTACATTCACGGGTCTCTCCTCAGTATGATTTTTTCATGGTCAAGAAGAGATGTGGAACATCTGAAGGCTTTACCACATTCCTAATACTCATATGCTTTCTTTCCAGTATGAGTTCTTTCAAAGAGCAGTGAGTGGATTGACTGAAAGATTTACCACATTCCTTACATTGATACAGTTTCCTGCCAATATGAGTTTGCTCATACCTATGAAGAGAAGAACATGAAAGACTGAATGCTTTATCTCATTTCCTAATACATAGAGTTCTTCACCAGTGTGTCTTTCTATGTCCTTTAAGATAACTGAGACAACTGAATGCCTTCCCATATTCCTGACATTCCTAGGGTTTCTCTTTAGTATGAGTCTTTTTATGCTTATGGAGACTGGAAAGAATAAAGCCTTTACCATACTCCTTACATTCATAAGGTTTCTCTCCAGTATGACTCCTCATATGGTTATGAACAGATGTGGAACATCTGAAGACTTTACTGCATTCCTTACTTTCATACACTTTCTCTCCAGTATTACTTCTTTCATGGTCATAAAGGGAACTGGAACTAAAGACATTACAGCATTCCTTACCTTTATAAGTTTTTTCTCCATGGGAATTATTTACTGTTGTTTAGGGGGGAAAAAGGAGAAAAAATGGAGTATTTACCACATTACTAACATTTATACGGTTTCTCCCCAGTGTGACTTCTCTTGATGATTTACAACTGTGAGCACTCTTTCCTACAAACTATACAATTGTAATGTTCATTTCCAGTGTGCATTAGTATTTATCTTCAAATATGTGTGAGAAAAAGCATTTTATGATATCACATATCTCCCCATTCCTCACACTCATATCATTTGCTTCTCTCCCCATTCCTCACACTCATATCATTTGCTTCCGTAGTGAGATATGAGGAGTATGTGAGGGAATAAATGACATATGGAGATTTTTCCACATATACTGAATTTACATAGTTTTACTCCGGTATAAAATTTTTGATTGAGATTAAGATTTGGAGATTGAAGGTTTCTCCACACTGACTACCTTCTTTAATCTCATGCAGCCTCTCTATCAAATGACTTTTTAAAAATATCATGACATGCTATAATTACTTCAAGCAATATTGCTTCCTCTCCTGAGTGAAAATTACCTGTGATTTCTCGATGAATATCTGTACTGATTTTTAATATCCTGGTTTTCCCATTTGCTGCCTATAGAAGCTTGGTTCCTGAAGGTGTCATGTATCACACATCTGTAAAGATTCTTCTGGGAAAGATCCAGAAAAGTTAACTGTTTGGAGGTGAAGTTCACAGTAACATCCTTGAAGTTAACTGAAACCATTTCCCAACTTCTGAGTTCCTCCTTCCAAAACTCCAGGACTAGCAGGTCGCAGGGTGGCATAGGCTGCAGCAGTCACCTGGACTTCCTGGAAAGTAGGAGAAAGAGCAGTGAAGACAGGACTGAAGTATGGGGTGTAAGTGTCAAAGACAAGTCACATGAAATTATGCTGTAGAAATAGCTATTGCTCCATAGGTTTAAATGACATAAACTAAAACCAGGTAAGTGGAAATATTTTCAATAGGAAAACTTTGCAGCAAAATAAATGATAAGTCCTAATACAACAATTTTTAATTGCTTATGGATTATTAGTTACTACAGTATCTAAACAAATATTCTAAATGTTCAAACTTCTTTTGCTGTGTTTTATATTTCAATATCTCCCTACCTACACTAAATCAAGTTACTTAACCCAAATGACTGATTTAGGAAACCATTTAGCTTTCTAGCAAAACTTTTCCCATGTACAGGTACCACCTTTAAAGGAATTAACATTATAATGCTGGTAAAAATCTGCTGGTTCCTTTTGAACAATGTGCAATAAGTTCACTATATCTACTCAATGGAAACTCAAACAGGTACCAAGGAATGGAGCAACTGCACACAGTTTAGTAAAGTATGATGCTCGTTTTTATCACCTAAAAACTAACCAAAAAATTAAAACATATCAACTATACTTTACTTGATTTCAGGAAAACCACATTTGAAAATTACAACTCAGCTACTTTCCTCATGTCATCTTCAGTCATTGACAGGAATTTTGTAGGATATCATACTGTTTAGGATTATATTAGTAAATGAATAAACTGGTAATGAACTGGAAATGGTCCTAACACTTCCCATTTTTCAGATACAACTAAATCTTTGTATAAAACAGTAAATCAAACAATGCTAAATTGGGGATAAGATCATTAAAGTACATCCTTTTTCAAAAGTACAACTACCCCTCACATCACTCAATTATTTTGAACCATCCACTGTTCGAAAAAATAATTTGACTTGCTCTCTAATCACCATTTAGTTTATTTTCTTCACTGAAAATTGATCTAAGTAAATTTTTTAATTGTATACTCCCATTTCTTATGAAAAATTCTAGCTTTTTTCTTTAAAGAGAAATCATCAGAAAATATTTGCAACATGTATATAATTCATGAGAAAATATAAAAGGAGGACACAGGAAAGCTAACAAATCGGTTCTGACACTGCTGTTTTCCAGTGCCCAGAACAGTGTCTGGCATCTAATGGGACCCAATAAATGTGAGATGATTAAAGAAGACTGAAAAGTAAAACACAATTACATGTAGGTTTAATTATATTTAGCTATGTCTTAATTATATGTAGAAACAGTCTTGATTATGTAGAGAAGACTTAATTATACATTTTCTAAACTGAACACTTGTATAGCCAATCTGTAACAAATAACAACATATTTTCTTTAACAGCTGTAAGATCCATGATGGCTTTAGTGGTTTTGTTGAAAATATTCATTGAATTAATAGTATTTGAATGTTTGCCTAGGGAAGCATTATATAGCTCAAGACACGTTCTAAGTGGAGAACTGGATGGATAGATGAATGGAATCACTTTTAAGGGAACCTAATGCTTGTAGTTTACACTGTGTACAGGACAGTCTAGAATGGTGTTCTTCAAACTTGAGAGTATAGAAAAACTATCTGGGTATTTTATAAATTCTTGGCTTGTATTTTCCTTTCTCCAGTGCAGGCTCAGTCCAGTGTGATAGTCACTAGCCACAGGCAGCACTTAAGCACTTGAAATATGCTAACCAAATTGATACATGCTACAAGTGCACAGGACCAGATTTCAAAGACTTAGTACAAACTAATGAATATCGTTTGTACTGTATAATTAATGTTTTCTAATTAAAATTTAGTCCCTTGTTTACAATTTAGTCCTAGCCTCAGTGTTCTAAGCTTTAGAAGGGGTAATGATAATTTCTGTACTCAGTAAGTGACAGTTGTTCTTAGTGAAAAGAGGAGAGGGACTTCAGTCAAAAAGGCTAAATTTATCCATTAATATCTGGCAGGGTTTTGGGTAATTAAGTCAAGTCAATATTCTGGACTTCAGTTTCTTCTTCTGTAAAATGGGTGGGATGTGTCTCTTATGGGGTCACTAAGGATATTAAGACAAAATTTGACTAGCTCAAGACCCAGCACATATTAGGCACCTTATCATATCAGCGTTGTTTCTTCAAACACAATATACATGGAAGCTGTGTGGAGCAGAGAATGGGAAGTGTTGAAGTCCCTAGGAAATTACTCTTCCAGCTGTCTCTGTATCCTGTCCACCACAGATCTCCCACCTCACCATTCCTTTTTGTTTGTGTCTCAATTTGTCCCTGACCTCTTGGGCAGCACATCCCCTGTCCCCATAGGACCTGTCTGGATTATCATTTCTGCAGGCTGGTGCATGCATATGCTGATATGGAGGAGTCGGTGGAACAAAACAGATGAGATGCCATTCTTCCCACATTTGGCTGAAGGAGAAGTCCCCCAGTAGTGCCTGGGGTTCCCTCTCCCGAAGGGGTGGCTGCCAGCCACCTCTGCCATGTTATCATTAGAATCCTGGTATCAAGGGAGATGGAGGCAGGAGGCAAATGGATGCCTTCCCACTCTCTGGCCTCCCCCTGCAGAAGACAGCTTGGTATGTTGTTGGTTCCATAACAAAGGGATCCATTGGTGATCTCTGCATGGGTGTGAGGGATTGGGATGGAGGCTTGTGGCCACCACACTTGACCAAACTGGTCAGTGCTTCCCTGAGATTAGGTAAGAACTGGGGATGTTTTTTATGGAACATTGTTCAGGGACTTATTGGTCTTGTTTGGCCAGCTAATGGGTGAGTATGCATGGGAGGGGGGTAGTGTAACAAGCCAACTTTGGTGACTGCATTAACCATGTTCTGTATGTGAGTGGGGGCCAACCCTCAGCTACTAAGCTCTGATGACAAGAGGGGCAGGTCCACAACTCTTCTCCCCTTGGAACCCAAGGGAAGACGCAGACTGTTAGAAATTATCCTTGTGGGGCATGGCATGGGGGAAAATGTGCACCTCTCTTGATTTCCTAGAGTACAAGTTAGAAAAGTAGGACCTATAGGCCAAATTCAGCTGTATTCTCTACAGTTCTTGAGCCAAGACTGTATCAAGAGTTGATTCATTGTTATGACTGAGCAGTATTTGGTATGGATATACTACAGTTTAACTGTCCACCTATTGATGGACAGTTGAGTTGTTTCTATTCTTTTTAACCTATTACTAATAAAATCGCAATGAACATTTATGTACAAGCTTATGTGAGAGCATAAATTGACATTTCTCTGGAATAAATGAGCAAGAATGCAATT
>NW_006960576.1:0-748 GCF_000164805.1 Carlito syrichta
ACACCTTGAACACCCAGACACACGGGACATGCACAGACACCTCAGACAAGACCAGGCAACCTAGATATGCCCAGACACTTTGGACATGCCCAGACTCCCCAGACAGGCCTAATGCCTTGGACAGGCACAGACACCCTGGAAAGGCCAAGACATCTCAGATAGCCTCGTATACACTGGACAGGACCATATACCCCGGAGAGTTCCAGACCCCCACAATGGCACAATCACCCTGGGTGGGACCAGATACCTCAGACAGGCCCAGCCACCCCAGAGAGTTCCAGACCCCCACAATGGCACAATCACCCTGGGTGGGACCAGATACCTCAGACAGGCCCAGCCACCCCAGAAAGTCGCAGACACCCTGGATAGGGCCAGATACCCCGGACAGGCCAAGACACCCCACACAGACCCAGAAACCTCGGACAGACCGAAACACCTTGGACAGACACAGACAGACACGCGGAACAGGCCCAGGCACTTCAGACAGGTCCGCACACCTTCAACAGACACAGACACCCCAGAAAGGACCTAATACCAGAGACAAGCCCAAACACTCTGGACAGAGCAAGACATCCCAGACTGGTTGAGACACCCCAGAGAGAGCAGACACCCAGGATAGGAGCCCACGCTATAGATGGGTCCAGACAGCACATACAGGCCAAGAGTAACACTCCAGACTAGCCCAGACACCTCAGCAAACTCACACAGAAAACTTGGGTAGTCCCTAACACCAAGGACAGGGTCAGAA
>NW_006960577.1:0-715 GCF_000164805.1 Carlito syrichta
CTGATACCACCTGCTTTGTTTTTTTTTTTTTTTTTTTTGCTGAGGATTGTTCTGGCTATTGGACATTTGTGTTTCCATATGAATTCCTGTGCTGTCTTTTCTAGGTCTGAAAAGAATGTTGCTGGTAATTTGATGGGTATTGCATTGAATTTGTAGATTCCCTTAGGTAAGGTGGACATCTTCACAATGTTGATTCTTCCAATCCATAAGCATGGGATATTTTTCCATTTGTTTGTGTCATCTTTGATTTCTTTGAGCAGTATTTTGTAATTTTCATTGTAAAGGTCTTTCACGTCTCTGGTTAGGAAGATGCCAAGGTATTTCATTTTTTTGTGGCTATTGTGAATTGAATTTTGTTTTTTATTTGTGTTTCTGTTTGTTTATTATTGGTGTAGAGAAATGCGATTGTCTTTTGTACATTTATTTTGTATCCATTCTTCTACCTAGGATAAGCAAAACTGAGTAAGAGTCCAGACCATGCCTAGAGGTCTTAGAATTTTAGCTTGTCTTTAACATCGTGTGGAAGCCAGTCACAAGTCTTTTAACTGTTGCTTTAAAAGTCTTCTCCCATGTAGGGCTTCAAGGTATATAGAAAGAGGGTAGGACAAGTCTACTTGGAGACAAGGCAAAGCTTTTCCATTTACTTTCACCAATAAATGTCATTATTGGCTCCTACTAAACTCCAAAATGTTTGTATCTTGATACATAATCTGCA
>NW_006960578.1:0-492 GCF_000164805.1 Carlito syrichta
ACTACCATGCCCAGCTAATTTTTTATTTTTATTGTAGAGACAACATCTCTCCAAGTTCCCCATCTGGTTTCAATCCCGCAGGCTCAGGTAATCCACTTGTTTGGCCTCCCAAAGTCAAAGTGCTGGGATTACAGGCTGAGCCACTGAGCCTGGCTCCTACTTAAAACAAACAAACAAAAAACAAATACTGTGAAACAATAGGCAAAAGGGGAAAATGTTAAGGCCATTTGAGAAAATGAAAACATGAAGTTTAATTATATACTGAAAATTATATACATTGCCAAAATTTAAGAATCTTCTAAAAGTACTTAACTATCAATTACATTGTAATTTTTAATAATGACTATTTGTTAATAAATCATACTAAGATCTATCATGGTGTTTCTCATTTTCTCAATTTTGCAACATTCTTATTGCCTTGAATTATGCTTTGAACTATTGTTGAATGATTATGAAATATTTATTTAGTTTTCTTTTGTGACTTTTAGATCT
>NW_006960579.1:0-462 GCF_000164805.1 Carlito syrichta
CTAACCAATTGACCAATTAGTCAGCCAAGTGGTCAGCTGACAAGTTAGGTCAGCTAACATGTGAGCTGACTAGTTACTTCAGCTAAATAGTCAGCCAACTAGTCAGCCATCTAATTAGGTCGGCAAACTAGCCAGCCAACTAATTAACTGAGCTAACTTGTGGGCCAACTCGTCAGTCAACCAATTAACCCAGCTAACTAGTTGGCCGACTAGAGGGCCAACTTTGAAGCCAGCTAACAAGTCAGCCGAGTAGTCAATCAACGTGTAAAACCAGATAAGTAGTCATCGTAAACCAACAAGTTAAGCAACCTAGCTAACTAGTTACACAATTAAGACAGCTAGTTAACTCATTTATCAAATAGTTAAAAGTTAATTAACTCATTAACTAACTCGTTAATTCAGCTAGCTATCTTGTTAGCCAACTAGTTAAGTCAGCCAGCTGTCAGCTAGCTAATTAGACAG
>NW_006960580.1:0-397 GCF_000164805.1 Carlito syrichta
CTCTTTTGCAGCCACCACGGTCTTGGGTCACTGGACTCTGAAGTCTTTCCTTGGCCTTCCAAGTTGCCAGAACGATGGGCGTGTGCCATCAGGCCTGGCTCATTACTGATGGAAGGTAGAGACAAGGTCTCGTCGAATTGCCTGGGCAGGACTTGACCCATGGGCTGTGGCTGGCCGCAGGCCTCAAACACCCAAAGTGATGGGATGATGAGGCTGAGTCCCCGAGCCCGGCCTCAATCCTTCATCAAAAATGAACCAGAAGGCTTGACATGGTGGTCCATGCCTGGAATCCCAGCGCTCTGGTATGCTTAGGTGGGAGGATGGCTGGAGTCCAGTAGCCCAAAGCTAGTCAGGGCAAATGTGGGCCATGCAGGGAGATCCCATCTCCACACAAAAG
>NW_006960581.1:0-388 GCF_000164805.1 Carlito syrichta
AGCTAGCAGAATATTTAGCTGACTTGTTAGCTGACTTAACTAGCTAGCTGGCTAGCTAGCTAACTTTACTACCTGACTAGCTAGTTGCCTGGTTAGCTGGTAGTCAGCTGACTTAACTAGCTAGCTACCTGGTTGACTTTAAGGCTAGCCAGCTGACTTAACAAGCTGGCTACTTGGCTGGCTGGTTGGCTAGGCAGCCAGCTAGCTAGCTAGAGGGCTGGCCAGATGGCTAGTTAGCTGAATTAAATAGCCAGCCGGCTGGGTGGACATTCTGAAAGCCAGCCAGCTTTACTAGATAGACACCCTACTGTTCAGCAGGCTAGCCAGTCAGCTTAACTAGATGGCCACCTAACTGACCAGCCAGTTAACCAGCCGTCATAACTTGCCA
>NW_006960582.1:0-577 GCF_000164805.1 Carlito syrichta
CATTTTTACTATTCAGAAAAATTCTCTTACTAGTTGAATTTGAAGTATTTTCCACAAATTTCCAGTAAACATTATGAAATAAAAGATGAAAAGATCCCCACTGAGCCCATATATTTTAGTTAAATAGCATGAACTCTAACTACTAAGAGAGTATTAGGACAAATATCTCTATGCATGGTATCTTGGTTTAATTTGATTATTTCAGGGAATCTAAGAAAAGCAAGAATGTTGTTTGTCCTTACCTGAACCAATATTTTCATGATACTCAATATCTCTTGTGCTTGGACTCAATATTCCTCTTCTACATTTCCAAACTCTTAAAACTGTGCTGTCTTAAAATCAGAGAACATTACCTACAATTTTCTAATATTTTCAATCTTTATTCTGAATGGGTGCTTCATTTTTTTTTTTTGTCTTATCTGTCAACTGAACACTATTGCTTTTTCAACCCCTCAAAGTAGAAGTTATTTGTTTTTCTTCATCCCTGCCATATGTATATTTCAGGTTATTCCATATATTTTATACTACTTATGTCCCCTTTTATACTGTTTTCCTTTCCAAAATATTTTTCTTCCCT
>NW_006960582.1:2148-3359 GCF_000164805.1 Carlito syrichta
TTTCAATGGGCGGTATGGCTGGTTCCATGTTTTGCTATTGTGAACAATGCTTCAATAAAAAATGCATGTGCAGGTATCTTTTTTGTAGAGTGATTGAGTGTCTCTGGGTATATTCCCAGTAGGGGGATTGCAGGATTGTATGGAAGGCCGATTTTGAGATCTTTTAGGAATCACCAGACTGTTTCCACAGAAGTTGTATTAATTTACACTCCCACCAACAGTGTAGAAGTCTTCCCTTTCCCTACATCCTCTCTAAAATCTGTTGTTTTTTGAGTTATTTATGATGGCCATCCTGACTTGAGTTAGGTGGTATCTCAACGCAGTTTTAATTTGTATTTCTTTGATGACTAGTGAGGCTGAGCAGTTTTTCATGTGTTTGTTGGCTGCTCATGTGACTTTCATAATGACAATCAAGTAGCTTGAATTGCTGTAGAAAAATAGCATTACCAAAACTACAAATCTCAATTGTGAATTTAACATTATACTTAATTATTCATTTTCAACACTTCTCTGGCTGGTGATTTTTATGTTAGTGACTTTAGTTATAATTTCTGTCCTTACTTTACATAATCTGTCAGCTCACTTTTCCAATTCTTACACGTTTTATTTTCCTTTATTCTGGAATTCTCTTAATACTTGACTATTTCCCTATACTCCGCTAAAGGTATTGAGTTTTTTTTTTTTTTCCTTTCTTCTGAGCTTTCTTTTTTGGTTACTTCTAGCTCCGCTTAGCCTCCAGATAACATCTGCAAATTGAATAACTCCTGGCTACTTGTCTCAATCTACAAACTTTCTTGGTGTTCTTTATTTAGTAACATGACTATCCATTCCATTCATTTGGATTATTTCTAAATTAAATTCCCTTCCCTGATACCTAATAGCTTCTCAAGCTTCAAATGTCTAAATAAAAAATGATAACACCTAACATGCTAACAGATTCCTCCTTCATGCTCTTCTTTCTATGAAAATGATTTATGCTCCATGCACTTGTATTCAGATGAAAATTCCAGGAATCATTCTCCAGGTCTGTGTTTCCATCCACTCACCCTATTTAATCTATCAAAAAATGTTTAAGGCTCTAGCTTCAAAGTGTATCCTGACTCCATTTAATTTCACAATATCTCCTTTCCTACTGTCTTAAATTAGCCACTGTGAACTCATACTTAGACTATTTGAGTAACATTCTAAGTGATATCACCGCTTCTATACTA
>NW_006960583.1:0-4388 GCF_000164805.1 Carlito syrichta
AAGTTTGTACCACCAGCAGGGATGAGTAAGTCCATCTCATTGAATATCATAGTTAGTTTTTAGTCTCTGTTGGTTTAGATACTTTTTTTAAATGGCACTTTTTCTAGTTTGTATTTCTTTGCTTACTAATAGAATAGCTTAAAAATTATTGTCATATTTATTTTGTTAATTTTCGAGTCCTTTGTTTAGTTTTTTGTTAATTTTTTTTTCAAAACTATGTAATAAAAAAAATCCTAGTATACTTTATTTTTAGTTTTCTGTATAGTCCAGATTTTTTGGCAGTAAGTTTTCTCTAGAGAAGAATTTGTTTTAAAATGATACTTTACTAAACTGCTGTTCAATTGTGTGTGTGTATGTGAGAGAGAGAGAGAGTGTGTGTGTGTTTGTGTGTGTGTGTGTGTGTATTTCAGAATTTACAAAGGATTTGCAAGTTACACTCAATTTTAGATTACTTAATTGAAAGTATTTTCCATTATCTTTTGTACAAGGGGCACATTTTCACACACTGTTCTTAATTTGTGTGTGTGTCTGTTTCTTTAACAGCCCGTAATGACCTGCATCTGTTCATTTAAAGACTTAAGATTTTTTTTACATTTTGTTGAACTATCCCCAAATTTTTCATGGCATTTCTCTTCATTTCACATGCAAAGACCAGAATTAAATCATTTTAGGAAAAATTTAGGGCATTTTTCACATGCAAAGCCTAGAATGTCTACATAAATAAAGACCTATGTTAGAACTCAACTGAGATTTTGTCTACCACGTGACCTTTGTGTAAATCATAACAAAACTGCAATCCTAGATTCCATGAGGACTTTATGTGGTTGGAGTTGTGTGTGTTTAAAAATTTTATTACTTCTCCTTTTAGATTTGTCTTTCTGAGCTGTCCAAGAGCTAAGAGCCAGGAGCTTGGCTTCTGTTTCCATTGTAAGTTTCATGGGGTCTTGTGTGATGTTCCACCAGATGGATCAGAACTCTTGTCTGAACGACTCATCTACAGAGTGGCCAGGATACTCCAGCATATCACTAAAGCATTTGCAGGCATTGGCCCTAATCCACACATAGGTGCACACACTCTATTCTCCACAGTCTTCCCTTTTAGCAGGTTCCAGGGAAGGAAAGAAGTAATGATGCCAGCAGCCACTTCTTCCTGCTTCAGCTCAGGGATTTTAGAATTCTTTCTCAGGCTCTAACTTTTCAAACAATCTCAACCCTGGAGGAGACTCAGCATGTGAAAATATGTCTTAACTTTAAGACTTACTGAATTATATTTACATATATTAGCCTGATGGAAAGAAGTCAAAAAATATTCTGAGGCCTATGAAACCAACTCAGCATTAAAATTTTGCTGGTAAATCATTGAGATTTGGCTATACTATTTAATCAGAATGTGTTCATTTGTCCTGATGTGTTGTGAGAACATATTTAAAAATGGAAATTAACATATTTCATTGATTCTAAGCTGCACATTTATCACTGAAATGGGAATGTATGTTATAATTGATGGTATGACATAGTTTAATCATCCAGGTTTATTCTGTCCCAGTTGTTGTCAAACAATGATTGTCTTACAAGTGATGGCATCCTGAATTATATGAGTTGTGTTCGTCCCATGGAGTATCTTTGGGTCCAGTAATTCAACATGCAAAGCAAACATGTGAAATAAGGACTTTTTGTGAACACCCAATAAGGATGGGGGATCATCTAAACTAAAAAAACAAGACATATTCCTTGAACCATCCATCCATCCCTAATGGGGAAAATCTCACACTGCTCATTTAGCAACAGGTAAGGTGGAACTCACTGCTATACCATGGTGCACTTTTCCTTTATACTGCTTTTCTCAACTTTCAAGACTAACTTAGTTTTTATACCTCCTCCAGTAACACCAAGTGGTGTTAGAGTAGAGTGCAATAGTATGACCTCTATGAAGGCAGGGACTGTCTCTCACGTTCGTCATTGTGTCCCCAGCACACAACATGATTTCTAAACTGTGTTCCCTTGGCAATACGTAGGTGTTCAGTGTAGCCTTGTTTAAGAACTCTTCTTTGGCACAACATAAAATACAAATGCACATGCATGTGTACATGCACATACACATGGTATAATAGGTTGAATGGTGCCCCCTCCAAAAATATGTCCACATTCATATCCTGGAACCTGTGAATGTTACCTTATTTGATAAAGTCTCTGTGAACATAATTAGCAATTGTGAGATGAAGTGATTGTAGAATACCTGAATGGGCTTTAAAATCAGTAACAGGTGTCTTTATGAGAGAAAGGCTGAGGAAGATTTGAGACAGAAGAATAGGCATTGTGACCATGGTGGCAGAGTTTGAGGTGATGAGTCACAAGCCAGGGTTTACATGGAGCCACAAGCAGTTGGAAGAGGTAGGAACAGGGTCTCTCCTATGGTTTTCAAAGGACATGTGACTTTGCCTGCAGCTTGATTTTAGACTTTGGCCTCTCAAACTGTCAGACTATGCTTTCTAATGTTTTTTGTTTTGTTTTATTTTTTTGAGTCAGAGTCTCACTCTGTTGCCCAGCTTGGAGTGCAGTGGCACACTCCCAGCCACCACAGCCCCGCACTGCTGGGCTCAGGTTATCCTTCTTTCTCAGCCTTCCAAGTAGCTTGAAACACAGGTATGCGCCACCATACCCAGCTAATTTTTTGACTCATTATAGAGAATAGGTCTCACCAAGTTGTCCAGATTGGTCTGGAACCCCTGGGCTCAGGCATTCCTCGAGCCTCTGCCTCCAAACGTGCTGGGATTATGGACATGAGCCACCATGCCTGGCTCATTTCTAATGTTTTAAGCCACTTGGTCTGTGGTATTTTATTACAGCAGCCACATACTGCAGACACATACACGACTACACGAGTACCCAAACATACGTGTAATATATACACACACACACACATGCACAAACATAAGTTTTACTGGACTATAGCTAAAAACAATGTCAGATTTTTAAAAAAATTATAAATTATAACCACCTGTGATCCCAGCACTTTGGGAGGCCAAGGTGAGAGTATTGCCTGAACCCAGGGGATTGAGACCAGCCTGGGCAACATAGCAAGACCTCGTCTCTACAAAAAATGCAAAAATTAGCTGAGCATGATGGCGTGCCACTGTAGTCCCAGCCACTCAGGAGGCTGAGGTGGGTGGATTGCCTGAACCCCAGAGGCTAAGGCCGCGGTGAGCCAGGATGTGCCACCGCACTCCAACCTAGATGACAGGTTGACCCATAATATATTGAAGTTTGGCCTTCTTCCTGTGGCTAACCTGGTGGCTCTTAACCTTCTTGCCCCCAAGAGCAGGTTTGTGGTGGGTAGTGGAAAAGCAAGATGATGGAAGATCAGAAGTTGGATGTACTGGCCTTGAGCTCTTGGTAAGACATCCAGGTGGCGGTGTCTCCCAAATGGTTGTTTTTTCATTCATCTTGCACATTCATTGGCACAGGCATTCTGGAAGCCCAGACGAGCAACAGATCCAGAATGATAGTTGAGAGGCAGGCAGGATGAGTTCCTAGAAGGAAGTGTTACTTGTGCTGACTCTTGAGGGTCGTTCGCCAGATGAAGAAGGCCCACTTCATTTCCCTTTCTCAAACACCTTTAGTAATCTTTCAAAGTCATACCTATGGAAATGTTTGTTACTTAAGAACATATGCATTCAGTATAGAATTTTCCAAACAGTCCATCTAGCAAAAGAGATATAGAGATTTTCCCCTTGCTAACACTGGGGGAATTCATCAGGGTAGGTCAGGAAAATACCAGGATGAGACCTGGCACTGTTGGGTGCTTGGGATTCCCAAGAATGGCTTGGTTCAGCTGATTTTTCTGTGATCCCTTTTGTTTTTGGAAGTATTAACTCTCTTGATGATGATCCCCCATGTGATGACTGTACTCAAACCAGAATAGAATGTGAAATTTCTAGGGACTTCCAAATATCCAGTGGAAATGTTGCTGCGTTTTGATAACTGGCATGATCGTGGAATCACCTCAGTGGAACCAGAAGGCCTTTTGTCCTAGCACACCAAGCCAAGCAGTTGACACATGTGAAAACTGAGGTTCAGAGAGCCTCTAGCATTTAGCAAACCTGGGGACAAAAGCCGAGGAGAGCTTGAGACCCTTAACTCTGAGCCTTGTTCTATTTGCACATGATAAATTACTTAAAAATTATTTTACCAATAGCTTTACTGAGGAATAGTTCACATACTATAAAATTTACCCCTTTAATGTGTACAATTCAGCATTTTAGTATTTTTACTGAGCTGTGCAACCACCACCACTCTCTAATTCTAGAACGTCTTTATCACCAGCAAAAAAAAAAAACTCTTGTACCCATTAGCCGTTGAGTCTCATTCCCCTCTCTCTATACTGCTTG
>NW_006960584.1:0-531 GCF_000164805.1 Carlito syrichta
AGCCATGGCACTACAGCCTGGACGATAGAGTGAGATTCCAACTCAATAATAATAATAATAATAATAATAATAATAATAATAATAATAATAATAAAAATCAGGGTATCCCAATATCCCATAACAGCCCGTGTATCTGTTTGCTTTCACCCCTTTACTACTCTTCTTCGAATTCAAGGGGCTTCTGGCCACTATGGTTTTTCTTTCTTTCGTATATATTTAAAAGCACATCCATCTTCCAATATATCCATATCAAGATTTCTTCTCAATAATTTGCTCCCATTAGAGGTCAGTGTAATTATTATTACATATCCAGCTATACTACATTCAACAGACTAAGTAGGGGAAACTGGGGTTTTATATATAGTACCTTGAAATACGTAAAATATTATTATTAATTTTTAAATAAATCAAGCTATGCTCTTTGACAAAATGTTTTCTCTTGCTCTTCGCTTTGAGGATCAAGCAATTTCCAGATTGGTTCCTGTTTGAAATGAGCATTTCTAAACAAATCATCTTCTTTAAGCAAATACT
>NW_006960585.1:0-551 GCF_000164805.1 Carlito syrichta
TCCCAAAGTACTGGGAATTACAGGTATGAGCCACCATGTCCTGCAAAAATTACATTTTTTAGTGAAACAAGGTAGAGAAGGGAAGGGGAAATTGATTCAACAAATGAGATTACTGCTCTTGGAATTAGCTTGGCTGGAGAAGAAAAGAGGACATTATTATGGATTTTTTTTTTTTTTACTTTTTAAAAAAAGATGAGTGAGACATGAACATGCTTTATGCTGAGGAGATCCATTCGATGGTATTAAAGGTAGGATGGGTATATGTTGAGGCAGGTTTTTTTATTTTTTTTTGAGTTGGAGTCTCACTCGGTTGTCCAGACTGGAGTGCAGTGGCCATTTCCGGCCACCGCAGCCTCGACCTGCTGGGCTCCAGCGATCCTTCCACCTCAGCCTTCCAAGTAGCCAGAATTACAGGCATGTACTACCACACCTGGTTGATTTTTTGATTTATTGTAGAGATGAGGTCTCACTGCCCAGGCGGGTCTTGAACTCACGGGCTCAGGAAATCCACTCATCTCAGCCTCCCAAAGGCGTGGGATTACAGGCTGAGC
>NW_006960586.1:0-956 GCF_000164805.1 Carlito syrichta
AAAGGTGGAGCCTAATTTCTTTTTTTTTTTTTTTTTGAATTGGAGTCTCACTCTGTCGCCCAGACTGGAGTGCAGTGGCCGCTCCCGGCCACCGCAGCCTCGACCTGCTGGGCTCTGTAATCCTTCCGCCTCAGCCTTCCAAGTAGCTGGAATTACAGGCATGCGCTAACACGCCCGGCTGATTTTTTTTTTTTTTTTTTTTATTGTAGAGATGAGGTCTCACTGCCCAGGCTGGTCTCAAACCCGCGGGCTCAGGCAATCCACTCACCTCAGCCTCCCAATGGTGCGGGATTACAGGCTGAGCTACCGAGACCAGCGGAGCCTAATTTCTTTCTCACTGAGAGTGGGTCTATCTTAGGGCATTCATTTGTATTCAAAATGTAATATATTATTCTCCACAGCTTTCTTCATGCTTTTTTCAAAGACATGACAATGCACGTGCAATCATCCACCTGAGAAATTTGTCTGTAGATCACTCAAGATCAGTGTAACCCTGCAGCTGTTTTTGCTTTAAAGGTCATTGAGATTTTATAAACAGTTTCTTCTTTCCTGTTTTTCTTAACCTTAAACAGTCCTATAATCAAAATTAGACAAATGTCATATAAGACTTATGGGTAAACTCAAAAATAATAAATATCTGATGCATACAACCCTCTACAGAAGGCCCTTTTGTAAAAACTGGGTAGACTTGTAACAGGTTTTGTAGGCCCTGAGACTTGATTTCATACACACACACACACACACACACACACACACACACACGTTTACTCTATCTTTTGTACTTTATGTGTTTATGTGTCTTTAACTGTTTCCCTACTTTATTCTTTGTATTTAGCCTTTCCTTAAAAAAAAACTATAAAACTAAAATAAGATAACATGTTAAGCCAAGTTATACGTTATTTAGATTGATGAAGACCAAAGGGAATACTGTATAAAATGACTAATCACAGCGCTTG
>NW_006960587.1:0-830 GCF_000164805.1 Carlito syrichta
AGGCAGCCATCTTGTTCCTGTCTGGTCCCACCCCCTCTGGGGCGAGCAGCTGAGATAGCACCACCTGCTGGCGATTCAAGGTAACAACACCGAAACGGGAGAAACAAGCTTGATAAAGACATAGACCAGAGTGCTGACCGGAGGGTAATCTGAACTGTCCTTCACAGGAGATCAGGGGCAACTGACCCTAACTGCAATCTAATTTACCAGCTTGAAAAGAAAACTAGAAATCAGACCTGAAAGGATATTGGACTTAAACGAAATGTCTCAGAGTGTTCTTCATTGATTCTATTAGTTTAATGACTTAATTCTATTCCTACTCTATTGTTCCCTTTTTTCTTTTTTCCTTTTCCTTTTCTTCTCTTTTCTTCTCTCTGTAAACCATATCTTTGTATAGAGGAACAGCACACTAACAGGGTGGTTGGTTAGCTTGTATGTTAGCATCACTATGTGTTTTATTTTTATTTTTTATTTTTTTGTATGAGAGTTGGTTTCCTGTAGCTGTGGTCTATTGTTTTTATCTGTTTCAGTATAGGCCTCTCTCTCTATTTGTTAGCACACTCATTTGTTTCCCCCCTTACTCCTCTATCTCTCCACTCCCCTCTTCAACCCACTATCTGCTCCATTCTCTCCCCTATGCTAACCACATTTTATTTCAGGGAGTAAACCTACAGCCCCACTGCATGGACAGATTCCAGGGCAGTGGGAAGTGGGTTTCACATTATCCACACGCCTGTCAGCAAATACCAGGACCTGCAGACAGATTTTGAATCACAGCTCTCCCCTTAAGTACATCTTAAAACTGCAAAAAGGACCACCTCCAACCTACA
>NW_006960588.1:0-1793 GCF_000164805.1 Carlito syrichta
GTGGCCTCCATCCCAGTGCATTGCTTTGTGTCCCTCACTGACAGAACATGTGAGTACAGGCCGGACACTGTGGTCATGGCCATAAGCCCCACCCCCTGGGAGACCAAACAGGAGGCTGCATGAGATCAGGGGTCGGAGACCAAACCGGGTGACATGACCCGACCTCATCTTGGTGAGAGGCTCCCAAAATGGAGTCAGGCATGGTGGAACCAGGAGTCCTGGCTGCTCGGGGTCCGAGGTGGGAGGACAACCTGAGTCCCACAGGTCGAGGCCCTGGGAACCACGATCATGACGCAATGCCCCACCCCAGGTCATGGAGACTCCAGTGACAAAAAAGAGGCATCCACGTGCATCAAGTTGGGCATCCACAGCTCCCCAGGTAAAGGTCTAAGTGTGTGGGGAATGATGGAACCTGGCTGGTTGAGGTGTTGCTGGACCACCTTGATAGCTCTGTGCCCGATGGCAGTCCTATCTTGGGACCATCTGTTCCATGAACTCACACATGTATTTGCCATGGGGCACGAGTGTGGAGGTTTGGGTCAGGACTTCTGAGGCACGTGGTCACGTGGTCAAAAGTGCATGATGGACGTGCCTTGTAGTCAACTTTGAAACCTCCCCTGAACAACTGGCCAGAAAGTGCCTTTTCCTCTCCCATTCCTGAGGGTGACTCCTTACACTGGAGGGCAGGGTTGCTTGTGGTGCTGGTGGTGGTGATTATTATTATTTGAAGCCCAAATCCCACTCTGTCTCCTAGGCCGGAATTCAGGCTCAAGCTCACAGCCACTGCAGAATCCACTTGCTGGGCTCAGGCAATCCTCCCACTTTGGATCCCCCAGTGGCTGGAACCACAGGCCTGTGCCACCAGGCCCAGCTAATGTTTGGATTTATTTTTGATGGCCGAGTTGATGACTTGCCCCATGTCCTGGGCTGTTGTCGAACCTGTGGTCTCCGGCCGTTCACTCACCTGGAGCTCCGAAAGGCAGGGAAGCCAGGCTGAGCCCCTGAACATGGCCAGGTGTTGTGGTGGTGGTGTTCGTGGCTAGCATTATTATTCTGAGTAGGAGTCCCACTCTGTCACCCAGGCCATAGTGCATATTCCCACTCTCAGCCACCAAGGCCTCCACCAGCTGGTCTCTGGCGATGCTCCTATCATGGTCTCCCAAGTGGCCAAAACGACAGATGTGTGCCACCATGCTCGGCTCATTTTTTTGGCTTCCTGTAGAGACAAGGTCTCGCCAAGATGCCCGGGCTTTTCTCAAACCCAGGGACTCTGACCATCCTTTTGTCTTGGACTCCCAGAGCCCAGCAAGGACAAGCGTGAGCCCCCACACCCAGCCTTCACACCCCTGTTGGGGCCCATCATGAGCACTGCTCCCCAGAGTAGGTGGCAGGTGTTGCCCACTGAGCCCTCCCCAGGGAAAGCGCCTAGCACAGAAGTGTGTCTCTGCCAGGTCACCTACACCTCCACCCACCTCATGGCCAATGTGGACCAGCTCGATCCTCCCAGGGGCTGCCATAGGGAAAGGGATCGTGTGACTCTCAAAACTTCAGGAAGTGGGGATGGCTGGGTGCCTCACACCTGTCTCATCAGTAATCAGGTAGGCCGAGATGGGAAGATGGCTATAGTCCGGGAGCTCAAGACCAGGCTGGACACCATAGCAAGCCCCCACCTCGACCCCAAGAAAAACCCAGAAAACCTTGGGTGAGTGTAGGCCTCGGTGGGAGGATCACCTCTGGCCCAGAGTTAAAGACCAGGCAGGAAGACAAGGATGTCGACCAAATGGAAAGCCTGT
>NW_006960588.1:2158-4436 GCF_000164805.1 Carlito syrichta
TGCACTCTAGTCTGGGTGACGGAGTGAGACTCTGACTCAAAAATAAAGATAGAAAGAAATAAAATCCATTCTGCAAAACTTCTGCCCTCAGTCCTTCATCCCTGCCCCCCCCCGTGGGAGGTTTCCCCAAGCTTGGCACTTTCCAGCCACAAACCCCCAAATGTCTGCCCACACTTTGGTGCAGTATTTCCTGAGGCTCCCTGGCCGGGTTCCTGCCTACTCTCCTCTCCCAGGTGAGTTATGTGCCCCATGCAGACCAACCCTCTGACACGGCAATGAGGAACTTTTGCCAAGAAAGGCCAGGGACTCTTCCCTCACCTGGGGACATTTCTTTACACCCAATTCCTCTGCTTGTATGGGTGCAGAGACGGGGTCTCCCTGCGTGGTCCGGGCTGGCCTTGGGTTCATGGTCTTCAGCCATCCTCTCACTTTGGTCTCACAGAGCTCTGAATGACCAGGCATGGGCCACCACACCATGCCTTCTGGTTCGTCTTTGATGAAGGATCATGGCCAGGCTCGATGTTTCAGCCTCAACATCGCAGTGCTTTGGGAGGCCGAGGCCAGCAGCTGACCCTAGCCTGCGCACCACCACCACCCGGGCACCTTGGTGAGACCTCATCTCTACCCTCCATCCCAATTGAGCCAGGCTTGGGGGTGCACACTTATCGTTCCAGCTCCTTGGAGGGTTGTGGAAAGACTTGCGAGAGCCTGGAGAGCCGAGACTGCTGTGGCTGGGAGAGAGCTACCGCCCTCCACCCTGGGCGACAAATTGAGACTTCAACTCAACAAAAAAGGAAAAAAAGGGATAGGAAAGAGCATCCATTTGTGGATGGGGTTGGGATCCCTGTGCACAGACAGAGATCATTTGGGAAGGAGGACCCAGACTTGGGCCTATAGTTCCTGAAAGTCTGTGGATCAACAGACAATTGAGCTGTGCCTTTGGGAGGCAGAGTCGGGGGACTGCTGGAGCCCAGGAGTTCGAGACCAGACTGGGCCACGTAGAGAGACCTCATCGCTCCCTGGAATGCAAACACTGGAATCGTTCATGGTGGTGCCTGCAGTCCCGACTACATGTGATGCAGTGGCTTCTGTCCTGTGGTATTCTTTTGCATTGCTCCCACTGACAGAACATGCGAGTCCAGGCCAGGAACCATGGCTCATGGCATTGAGCCGTGCACCCTAGGAGGTTGAAGTAGGAGGTTGCCTGAGCCCAGGTGTCAGAGACCAGCCTGGGCGATGTAGCCAGACCTCGTCTCGGTGTGAGGTCCCCAAAATCGAGTCAGGCTTGGTGGCCCAGGGAGTTCTGGCTACTTAGAGCCCGAGGCTGGAGGACCACCTTTGCCCAGCAGGTTGAGGCCAGGGGAGGCACAATTGTGCCACCGCACCCCAGCCCAGCTGATGGAGATTCTGGTGACAACAAAGACACCTCCCACATGCATCACGATGGGGGTCCACGGCTCCCCAAGGAAAGGTCCACGTGGCTTGGGGATGATAGAGTTGGGTGGCATACAGGGTGCCCAGAACCTGGGCTGGCTGGTGCATTGCCAGTCTACCTTGATCACTCGGTGCTTGATGGCCACCTTAGCTCAGGGGCAACTGTTCCCTGAGCTCACACATGTCTTTGCTGTGGGGCCTGAGTGTGGAGGATGGAGGCAGGCCTTCTGGGGCATGTAGTGGAAGGCGTAAGATGGATGTGCCAGGTGGCCACCTTTGAAAACTCCCGTGAATGACAGGCCTTGAACTGTCTTTTTCTCTCCCATCTTTGAGGGTGGTTCATCACGCTGGGTGACGGGGATGGTGGTAGTGGTGGTAGTGGTGTTATTTGGAGTTGGCATCCCCATCTGTAGCCTGGGCTGGAGCACAGGGGCCCACTCACTGCCACCACGGACTCCACCTGCCGGGCTCAGGTGATCCTACCACCTAGGCCCCCCGAATGACCTGAAGCACAGGCCTGCATCACCACACCTGGCTAATCTTTGGATTTATTTTTTATAGCCTAGACAAGGCCTCACCCCGTGTCCCAGGCTTGTGTTGAACCCACAGACTCAGGCCATACACTCACCTGGGCCTCCAAAGGGCTAGGATGCCAGGCTGAGTGCATGAGCCCAGTCTGTGATTGTGGAGGTGGTGGAAGTTGGTATTATTCTGATTCAGAGTCCCTCACTGTTGCCCAGCCCTGAGCTCAGGGCCCCACTCAAAGACACTGCGGCATAAACCATCTGGGCTCTGGTGATCCACCCAGCATGGTCTCCTGAGTGGCAGGAACGACATGCATGCA
>NW_006960589.1:0-941 GCF_000164805.1 Carlito syrichta
TTTTCCATGGTGGAGTGCGATGGCACAATCATGGCTCACTGCAGCGTCTAACTCCTGGACTCAAGTGAACTCAGCCTCCCAAGTCGATCAGACTACTGGCACAAGTCACCATGCTTGGTATCAGTGGCTCACTCTTAAAGAGAGTCTCTGCACTATGAATTTCTACTTCTTTTGCAAGAAAACATTCAGGCAAGAATTTTTTAGGTTTGTTTAATGCAATAGTACATGAGTTGAATAGGTTGTGTTAATTTGTTTTGGGCCAGTAAATATAGTTTTTCTCTATCTGTTTTAAAGTGTGTTACATATATAAGCAAATTAAAATGCAATTACAATATATAGATAGGTTTAATTATTATAAAGTTGGTTGGTGATTAATGGAATATTTAAAAATGTCTTTGTTAATTGTTTGCAGTTTGTTACCATCTTCATATGGAAGGATTTGTATGTCTTTAATCCTTATACATATGTGTGTGTGTGTGTGTGTGTGTATTCTACCCTTTATTTATATGCCAAAAACTACTTTTTTGGTATATAAATAGTTTATTTCATTTTATGTGCTTATAGTAAATTGGTGTCAAATTGTAAGTATGTAAAAATTATACTCTCATGTAAATACTTATTTGTATCTGTTGCTCTATATTCTTTTAAATTATTTCTGGCTGCTATTTGCACAGCTAATTTAAAATTGTGGAGTCAGGACTGTGAAAGGACAATATGCACTATGTTGGGTCTAATGTGAGAAAGAAAGTATTCATTCTCACCAAGTTATGATGTTGTCTGTAGGTTTTTCATAAGTGCCTTAAAGGTTGAGAAAGTTATCTGCGATTTATTTTTTAGTGTTTTGTTTTCAAATATTGTTGATTTTTTTTAACTTTTGAGACAATTTGGTTGTTTTTGAAATTTGTTCTAATATGGCATATGGAAATAATATTCTTTGTATA
>NW_006960590.1:0-732 GCF_000164805.1 Carlito syrichta
CATATGTTTAAATTTTCTACCTAAGCTTTTTATTTGGGAGAGCTAATGTAAAATTAATTACCATTTTTTAATTTCAAGGGCCAGATGTTCATTGTAAATATATAGAAAGCATTGTCTTATATTTAAAAATACATAAATTTTGCATGAAATTGCAATCATTTATGGTGTACATGTACCGGTTTTTTGCCTTGATTACACTTTTCTATAGTTCTACAATCCTGAATTCTAATTATCCAGGAAGTTTCCATTTAAAAACATTGAAAACTAGAAATATCTGTGACAATGAATTTTAAAATGTGTTAATTAGAATGCATTTTGTAGTCAAGTGAAGTTCTCTTATATTTTCATATTGTGCACTAGTGAAATCTGGGATTTAAAAGCACCTATTATCTGAAGAATGAATATTGTACCATTAAGTAATTTTTCAACAGTAACTACTCTCCCACCTTTGGTAGCCTCCAATATCTCTTATTCCACTCTGTAAATATAGATGTATCCCCTGTTCAATTCACAATTATCAAAGAAAACATTTGATGTATTACTTTCTCTTTCAAATTTTTCTGTCCCTCCTGGTGGTTTAATACCATTCCATGTGTTACTCTTTATTCTGGGGTTGAGTATTTGTTTTTGTTTAGTTTCATTTCTGATATGGTTGGCTATAACTTTTCACTAGTATCTGCTTCTCTACTTTTACTGCCCTTTTCTGCAGGATAAGACTCATATTCTAGAAGG
>NW_006960591.1:0-723 GCF_000164805.1 Carlito syrichta
CGGTGTCTTGCTGATTATGAAGCAGGAATCCGGGTAATTGGAGTCCTCATATACAGGAAACTGCATGCCTTTTGCGAAGGATGAATAAGGAATCTGGGTTACATAAGTCTTCAATACCAAAAATCTACAGTGCATCTTGCTTAGGGCTAAACAAGATCAGGGCTTCGAGCACCCCTCATGTTTTAGAACTATTTGTTATGTGGATATTACGAATCAATCATTCCTGGACTCCAGCAACACTCTGGTACTCTTGATAGTTGTGAACGAGAATCTGGTACTACAATTCCAGTTAGATACTCGGAACTTCTGATGCCAGATTCCAGGACACAAGTAATCCTCTCGGATTTTTGTATGTAAACCCTGACTTCAGTGTTACCTTAACTCCAGAAACTTCAGTGACTCTGCTGTTCGGAATTAGGAATTTGGGTTTAGGAATTCACATTTTTAAGAGGTAAGTTTGGGAGGGACCAGGAATCTTTGATTCCACGTCCCCAGGCATATTCTGGTCAATTTTCTATGGGTATACAATAGTCTGGACTTCCAGACCAACAGGAAATATCTCATCATTTTGCTTAGGCCGAAAAAGGAATCTGGGTCACTGTGTCCCTTGAAAGTTTCTACACGTGTTACTAAAGTGTAACCATGAACTCGGCTTTCATGTAATTTGTAAACATCTGGGCAATTGCTAACTTATACCTGTATTAATGCAGTGTTCATACCTAG
>NW_006960592.1:0-719 GCF_000164805.1 Carlito syrichta
CGTTATGGGAGTCCTCATATACAGAACCCTGCACGACCTGTTGGTATGGAAAAATAAGGAATCTTGCTTACACGAGTCCACCATACTAAAAACCTACAGATCGTCTTGTTAAAAGATAACCACCATTCAGGTTTTGGGAGTAGGAATCTCGATAATGGGAGTCCTCATATGCAGGAAACTGCACTGTCTATTGCTAAAGGAGAATAAGGAATATGGTTAACAAGTGTCCTCCATCACAATAAAACTTCAGGGTTTCTTGCTAAGGACTAAACACGAATTTGTGTTTTTGAAGCAGAAACTAGGGAAATGAAATGCTCATATAGAGGCAAATGCACTGACTTTTCCTGAGAAAGAATAAGGAATGTGGGTGACATGTTTTCTCAATCTCCAAAAAAAATATACGGCGTCTTCCTAAGATCTAAATAAGAATCAAGCTTTTGACGCATGTATCTGTGAACCGGAGTACTCATATACAGGAAACTACACGGCTGTTGCTAAAAATAAGGAATCTGGGTTATACGAGTCCTCAGACCTGTAATTTACAGGGGACCTTGCTGATGGCTAAAGAAGAATCAGGGATTCGAGGCATGAATGTGGGTAATAGCAATCCTCATATACAGTAAACTACATGGCCTCGTGCTAATAAGAGAGAAGAAATCTGTTTTCCACAGTTCCTCTATCAAAAAATCTACATGACTTCTTACTAAGGGCTAAAACAA
>NW_006960593.1:0-1932 GCF_000164805.1 Carlito syrichta
ACTAGAGTTATCATTTATGTGTCTTTTCACAAGAATTACAAAAATATAGTTGGTATTTTTAAATTTATTTTATTTCTTCCCTGTTTTCTTTGTTTTCAAACAGTACTTCAGCTGGTTATGGTTATTTACTTAGTATGTTTCCACAATCATGTATTTATGTAGTTATTTAGTTGTTGTTGTTGTTGTGTTAAAATTATGATGATGATGATGGTGACAGAATCTCATCTGTCCCCCAGGCTTGAGTGCAGAGCTGCAGTCATGGCACAACAGTCTCAAACTCCTTTGCTCAATCAATCTTCCCGCCTTAGCCTCCCAAGTAGTTGGGAATATGGGCACGTGCCACCATGACCAGCTGTTTTGACCAGACTGGTCTCAAACTCCTGGTCTCAAGCAATCCTATTGCCTTGGCCTTCCAAAGTCCTGGAATTACAGATGTGAGCCCCTGAATCTGTCTGTACTTAGTGTAATGATGCAAAACATTATTCCTGAGAGGTCTTCATAAATCCTGCCCTTTTGGGGCTCTCATGATATTACATTAATCTTCAAACTGCACATGATAGTTGTGGTAGATAGCCTCAAAAATGGTTCCCAAATGTTTCCCTTCCAGTATTTAGACCTAGTGTTATCTCCTCTCCTGAGTGTTGGCTGGACTAAGTGAATCATTTCTAATACATAGAATATAGCAAAAGTGATGAGATGTCACTGTTTGAAAGTAGGTTACAAAGGAACTGCGACTTCCATCTTTCACTCTCTCTGTCTGAGGGAACTCAGTTACCATGTTGGGAGTAGCCCTTTGAAGAGGACCACATAGTAAGAAAATTACATCTCCAATCAGTCTCTAGTGAGAACCTCAGGTCAATCAACAAGGACATGAGAGGAACTGGAAGTCAATCTACCCCAATGGACCCTCACAATAACTATAACCCCATATGTAATATGACACCAGATTGTGAGATACCCTGACCTATATGACCCCTCTGTTTTGATACCTGACATAAAATTTGTGAGATAATTAATGTTTTTCTTTTAAGTCACCAAATATTGGGACAGTTTATTATATAGTAAAAGGTAACTGATATACCAGTATTACAGGACCTTTTGGGTTCATAAGAGTTCCATCATCTCCTACAATACCATTTCCTCTGGATAAATAGGATCATCCATCTTAGCTATGGTAGTAGTTTATTTTTTGACCTATTGTTTGAAATGAGAACTGGCCACCAGAAGGCATTCTCAAATCCCAGTTCAATGGAACCATCACTAGGAAGGAAGCTTTCTCATGTTGAATATTAAGACTTAAAACAAAAATGTGCAAAGCTCCCTTGATTACTAATTTCCTTTTTTTATCACTAGCTATTGCATTTTTTAACCTTTTTAGGTACATAGTAGGTGTATATATTTATGGGGTACATGTGATAAGTTGATACAGGCACACAATGTATAATAATCACATCAGGGTAATTGGGGTATTCATTCCCTCAAGGATTTATCATTTCTTTGTGTAGAAGCATTATAATTCAATTTTTAAATTATTTTCAATATATGATAAATTATTATTGACTATAGTATGCTCATTTTGCTATCAAATGCTAGATATTAACAATATTTTATCTATATTTCTAACTATATTTTGGACCCATTAAGCATTTTTATTCCCCCACCACCACTACCCTTTCCAGTCTCCAGGACCCATCATTCCACTCTCTGTCTTCATGGGTTCAACTGTTATAGTTTTTAGCTCCTGCATATGAGAGAGAACATGCAAAGCTTGTCTTTCTGTACCTGGATTTCTTTACTTAGCATAGCACCTTCTAATTTTATCCATGTTGTTGCAAATGGTAGGATTCCATTATTGTTATAACTGAATATTATTTCATTGTATATATGCCCCACTTTATTTATTTATTTAATTTTTATTTTTATTTTTGAGTT
>NW_006960593.1:2438-3216 GCF_000164805.1 Carlito syrichta
AAACTAAGGACCTACTAGAAGACAACATGAGGGAAACTTTCCAGGGTATTAATCTGGGCAAAGATGCTTTGAGTAAGACCTCCAAAGCATAGACAACCAAAGCAAAAATGAACAAATGGGATCACATCAAGCTGAAAACCTTCTACACAACAAGGGAAACAATTAACCAAATGAAGAGACACACCATAGAATAGCAGAAAATATTTGTGAAACTATCCATCTGACAAGGAAAAGGAATTAATAGCCAAAATATTCATGAGGAGCTCAAACAACTCAATAAGAAAACAATAATAATCTGATCTTCTAAATGAGCAAAAGATCTTAACAGATATTTCTCAAAAGAAGACATACAAATGATCAAGTATATAAAAAATGCTCAATCACACTAATTATCATAGAAATGCAAATCAAAACTTCAATGATATATCATCCAAATTAAAATGACTTTTATCCAAAATACAGATAACAATGAACACTGATAAGGAAGTGGAGAAGGGGAAACCTTCATACACTGGTAGAATGTAAATTACTATAACCACTTGGAGAACATCTATGAATGTTTCTCAAAAAAATAAAAAAATAAAGCTATTATTTTTTAAAGTGTTATTGATACAAATCCACAATCTCAGATATGTAAGAAATATGACTTTATTTTCTCATTTCATGTCTAACCCCAGTAAAGTGATGAAAATATGAAATAGAAATTTGGGGTTTCTAATCCTTCCCAAATTTGCTCCCAAATTTTTGCATTTATTTGGTAAATGCATTGTTCAGTGTG
>NW_006960594.1:0-620 GCF_000164805.1 Carlito syrichta
GCCTTAGTTATACTAGTATTCAAGCACTTTAACTTTTTTATGTAAAATGAAGAAAACTTTGCTGGCAACCACTGTAATGCCGATGTCGTTCTGTGTGCTTCCACAGGGACTTGGCTGTGGGTTCCCGGGGCCACCCCCTTCCTTGGCGCCTTGCAGGGAGGATTAGCGTCCACATCCACCCTGGGCCGTGCAGGTGTCCACGCGGCATGTCTGCTGTGGCCACCCAGGGTGGCCTCAGCGCCGTGCGCCCTGCGGCCCTACCTCCACCTCACGTGACTGGAGAAGCCTGTTGGAACCTGGCTGTTGGACCTGCCCTTCACCTGGAGGCCTGGTTTGGCAGCGGAAGCAGGTGGATTTCCAGATTGGTGCATGCCGTCCCTTTTCTTTCTAGAGCCATTCTATGCATGCAGCCAGCTGTACGATTAATGGCAGGCACTGTGATGAAAGGAACTCGAGAACAGCAAATCTCCCAAGAGCCACTGGAGACTTTTCAACTCTTCCATTCTTTGTTTTTCTCAGAGGAAGCTGACCTTGGTGCAGGGTGTTCTCCTGTGTCTGATTTGCCCCATTCTATCTCTGGAAGCAACCTCCTTTACTACCTGTCATCACCTACCCACTAA
>NW_006960595.1:0-746 GCF_000164805.1 Carlito syrichta
GCCCGGGTAATTTTTTGATTTTGTTGTAGAGATGAGGTCTCGCTGCCCAGGTGGGTCTTGAACCCACAGGCTCAGGCAATCCACTCACCTCAGCCTCCCAAAGGCGCGGGATTACAGGCTGAGCCACCGAGCCCAGCGATTTTGCTGAATTATATTTGGTATGATTTTGTTAAAGATGTCAGTGATCATATTCATGAAGGATATTGACCCGTAGTTTTTTTTGTACTTGCTTTGTCTAGTTTTGGTATCAGTATAATACCTACTCCCTAAAATGACTTGGGAAGTGTTCTCTTCTATTTTCTGGAAGATACTGTGTGGAATTGGTATAAATTTGTCCTTTTTTTTTGAGTTAGAGTCTCACTCCATCGCCCAGACTTGACCTGCTGGGCTCCAGCAATTCTTCCGCTTCAGCTTTCTAAGTAGCTGGAACTACAGGCGCGCACTAATTAATTCATCTTTAAAATGTTTTCCAGAATTCTCTGGTGAAACCATCTGGGTCTGGAAATTTCTTTTTCTTACAAAACTGGAAATTTTACAATTGCAAACTCAATTTCTTTCATAGTTGTAGCAAATTATTCAAATTACCTGTGTAATATTAGGCCAGTTGTGGTAATTTGTATTTCTTGACTTGTTGATTTGTTTCATTTACATTGTCAAGTTTGTATGTGCAATTGGTGTCTTCTCTCTTCTTTTTTTCTTGTTGGTCTCATTAGAGTTTTGTCAATTGATTGACTTAAATGAAATAC
>NW_006960596.1:0-606 GCF_000164805.1 Carlito syrichta
GTGACAAGCAACCTGACTACCTAGCTGACTTAATTAGCTAGCAGAATATTTAGCTGACTTGTTAGCTGACTTAACTAGCTAGCTGGCTAGCTAGCCAACTTTACTACCTGACTAGCTAGTTGCCTGGTTAGCTGGATAGGCAGCTGACTTAACTAGCTAGCTACCTGGTTGGCTAGAGGGCTAGCCAGCTGGCTTAACAAGCTGGCTACTTGGCTGGCTGGTTGGCTAGGCAGCCAGATAGCTAGCTAGAGGACTGGCCAGATGGCTAGTTACCTGAATTAAATAGCCAGCCATCTGGGTGGACATTCTGAAAGCCAGCTGGCTTTACTAGATAGACACCCTGCTGTTCAGCAGGCTAGCCAGCCAGCTTAACTAGATGGCCACCTAACTGACCAGCCAGTTAACCAGCCATCATAACTTGCCAGGCACCTAGCTAGCCAGCTGGTGAACCAGCTGACTGAACTAGGTGACAAAAGTAGATAGCCATCTGGCTAGCCAGCTGGTTTAACTAGCTAGTCACCAAGCTAGCCAGCTCGCAAGCTAGCTCTCATAACTAGCTGACTTAACCAGTTAGCATGCAGGCTAGACAACTGACTTAATTAGTTA
>NW_006960597.1:0-710 GCF_000164805.1 Carlito syrichta
ATAAATAGACACTTTTCAAAAGAAAATATATGAGCAGCCGATAGACACAAGAAAAAGTGCTCAGCCTCACTCGTCATCAGAGAATGCAAATCAAAACCACATTGAGATACCACCTAACCCCTGTAAGAATGGTCATCATTATTAAAACAAACAACAAGCCGGGCTCGGTGGCTCAGCCTGCAATCCCATGCTTTGGGAGGCTGAGATGAGTGGATTGCCTGAGCCCACGGGTTCAAGATCCACCTGGGCAACTTGGCAAGATCTCATTTCTACAATAAATAAAAAATAAATAAATAAATAAAACAAAACAACAACAGATGCTAGTGAGGATGTGGAGAAAAAGGAACGCAAGTTAGGGGGAATGCAATCTAGTACAACCTCTTTGGAAGACAGTGTAGTGATTTCTGAAAGAACTAGAAATTGACCTTCCATATGACCCAGCAATTCCCCTATTGAGAATATACCTGGAGGAACTCAAAACATTCTGCAAAAAATATACTTGAACACGTATGTTTGTTGTAGCTCTATTCACAATAGCAAAAACATGGAACCAAACACGTTGCCCATTGAAGCTGAACTGAATAAAAAAAATGTGGTACATATACACAATGGAATACTATGTAACCATAAAGAAGGACAAATATATGGACCTTGCAGCAACTTGGATGGATTTGGAGTCAATCATACTCAATGATTTATCACAGAAACCA
>NW_006960598.1:0-6604 GCF_000164805.1 Carlito syrichta
TCATAATATTTTTTTCTAAAGAGTCATACTTTGTTATGAAGAGTTAAACCAGAAAAGCAATGTTGTTTTTACATACAAATGAAAATTATTGCAACATACCATATTAGAAGAACAAATTTCAAAAACAATCAAATTGTCTCAAAGTTTAAAAAAGTTCAACAATATTTAAAAAATGAAACACTAAAAAATAAATAACAGCAGACTTTCTCAACCTTTAAGGCATTTATGAAAAACCTACAGACAACATCATAACTTGGTGAGAACGAATAATTTCTTTCTCACATTAGACACAACATATTGCATATTGTCCTTTCACAGTCCTGGCTCCACAATTTAAAATGAGCTGTGCAAATAACAGCCAGAAATAATGAAAAAGAATAAAGAGTAGCAGATACAAATAATTATTCACATGAGAGTATAATTTTTACATACTTACAATTTGACACAAGTTTACTATAAGCACATAAAATGAAATAAACTATTTATACACCAAAAAATAGTTTTTGCCATATAAATAAAAGGTGGAACACACACACACACACACACACACACACACACACACACACACACACACACAGATTAAAGATATCCAAATCCTCCCATATGAGTCTGGTAACAAACTACAAACAATTAACAAAGACTTATTTTTTAATTATCCATTGATCACCAACCAACTTTATAATAATTAAAACTATTTATATATTGGAAATGCATTTTAATTCACTCATAAATCCAACACACTTTAAAACAGATAGAGAAAAACTGTATTTACTGGCCCAAATCAAATTACTACCTATTCAACTCATGTACTATTGCATTAAAAAAACCTAAAAAATTCTTACCTAATTGTTTTCTTGCAAAAGAAGTAGAAATCCATAGTGCAGGGACTCTTTTTAAGAATGAGCCACTGATACCAAGCATAATGACTTGTGTCAGTAGTCTGATCAACTTGGGAGGCTGAGGTTCTCTTGAGTCCAGGAGTTAGAGGCTGCAGTGAGCCATGATTGTACCATAGCATTCCACCATGGAGAACAGAGTGAGACCTCATTTCTAAAAATAGATAAGCTGGGTCTACTGATAAAGCAACATATGTATAGCTCCTGTAATATTTTATTTATACTGTGAATTTTGTTGAGTATTATAAAATAAGTAAACTGCTCCATGTTTTCCATGCTATTTACTTATAGAATGTCTTTGTAGTACAACTCTCTACATGAATTTTACAGCAACTGTTAAAATACAGAATTTTCTGTGTTTTCCAAACTACTAGGTCTTCTGTCAAGTCTGCATGCTTATATTTTTAAGGCTCATCTTCAGTGTGTTGTATCTTTGAATAGATATAACAGAAATGGAGGCATTCTCACATTTTATACATTCATAGTTTTTCTCCAGAATGAGCTATTTTATGCCATCAAACACAATTGGAACTGCTATTGGCCTTTCGACATTTTTTTTAGATTCATAAAGCTTTCCTTCAGTATGAGTTCTTTCAAGTCTTCAAAAAGAAATGGAAAAAGTGAAGACTTTACCACATTGCTTACAGTCAAAGTGTTTTCTTCAGTTTGACTGTTTTCATTTACCTGAAATCTGAGAAAAATAAACGATCCAACACTCCTTCCATTCATGGTGTTTTTTTAATTGGAACATCTGAAGCCATTACTACAACCCATACATTCATAAGTCTTCTCTGCATGAGTCTTTTTATGTTTTTGAAGGAAAGTGGCAGTATAAAAGTTAATGCCTTACCATATTTTATATATACACACACAGTTTTTCACCATTGTGGGCCTTTTAAATCCTTGAAAGGAACTGACACAACAGATATTTACTACATTCATAGGATTTTTCTTCAATGAGTACTTTCATGTTTTCTAACAGAACATTAAGAAGTGAATGTTTTTCCACAGTTGTCTACATTCACAGGGTCTCTCCTCAGTATGATTTTTTCATGGTCAAGAAGAGATGTGGAACATCTGAAGGCTTTACCACATTCCTAATACTCATATGCTTTCTTTCCAGTATGAGTTCTTTCAAAGAGCAGTGAGTGGATTGACTGAAAGATTTACCACATTCCTTACATTGATACAGTTTCCTGCCAATATGAGTTTGCTCATACCTATGAAGAGAAGAACATGAAAGACTGAATGCTTTATCTCATTTCCTACATACATAGAGTTCTTCACCAGTGTGTCTTTCTATGTCCTTTAAGATAACTGAGACAACTGAATGCCTTCCCATATTCCTGACATTCCTAGGGTTTCTCTTTAGTATGAGTCTTTTTATGCTTATGGAGACTGGAAAGAATAAAGCCTTTACTGTACTCCTTACATTCATAAGGTTTCTCTCCAGTATGACTCCTCATATGGTTATGAACAGATGTGGAACATCTGAAGACTTTACTGCATTCCTTACTTTCATACACTTTATCTCCAGTATTACTTCTTTCATGGTCATAAAGGGAACTGGAACTAAAAACATTACAGCATTCCTTACCCTTATAAGTTTTTTCTCCATGGTAATTATTTACTGTTGTTTAGGGGGAAAAAAGGAGAAGAAATGGAGTATTTACCACTTTACTAACATTTATACGGTTTCTCCCCAGTGTGACTTCTCTTGATGATTTACAACTGTGAGCACTCTTTCCTACAAACTATACAATTGTAATGTTCATTTCCAGTGTGCATTAGTATTTATCTTCAAATATGTGTGAGAAAAAGCATTTTATGATATCACATATCTCCCCATTCCTCACACTCATATCATTTGCTTCTCTCCCCATTCCTCACACTCATATCATTTGCTTCCATAGTGAGATATGAGGAGTATGTGAGGGAATAAATGACATATGGAGATTTTTCCACATATACTGAATTTACATAGTTTTACTCCGGTATAAAATTTTTGATTGAGATTAAGATTTGGAGATTGACTGAAGGTTTCTCCACACTGACTACCTTCTTTAATCTCATGCAGCCTCTCTATCAAATGACTTTTTAAAAATATCATGACATGCTATAATTACTTCAAGCAATATTGCTTCCTCTCCTGAGTGAAAATTACCTGTGATTTCTCGATGAATATCTGTACTGATTTTTAATATCCTGGTTTTCCCATTTGCTGCCTATAGAAGCTTGGTTCCTGAAGGTGTCATGTATCACACATCTGTAAAGATTCTTCTGGGAAAGATCCAGAAAAGTTAACTGTTTGGAGGTGAAGTTCACAGTAACATCCTGAAGTTAACTGAAACCATTTCCCAACTTCTGAGTTCCTCCTTCCAAAACTCCAGGACTAGCAGGTCGCAGGGTGGCATAGGTTGCAGCAGTCACCTGGACTTCCTGGAAAGTAGGAGAAAGAGCAGTGAAGACAGGACTGAAGTATGGGGTGTAAGTGTCAAAGACAAGTCACATGAAATTATGCTGTAGAAATAGCTATTGCTCCATAGGTTTAAATGACATAAACTAAAACCAGGTAAGTGGAAATATTTTCAATAGGAAAACTTTGCAGCAAAATAAATGATAAGTCCTAATACAACAATTTTTAATTGCTTATGGATTATTAGTTACTACAGTATCTAAACAAATATTCTAAATGTTCAAACTTCTTTTGCTGTGTTTTATATTTCAATATCTCCCTACCTACACTAAATCAAGTTACTTAACCCAAATGACTGATTTAGGAAACCATTTAGCTTTCTAGCAAAACTTTTCCCATGTACAGGTACCACCTTTAAAGGAATTAACATTATAATGCTGGTAAAAATCTGCTGGTTCCTTTTGAACAATGTGCAATAAGTTCACTATATCTACTCAATGGAAACTCAAACAGGTACCAAGGAATGGAGCAACTGCACACAGTTTAGTAAAGTATGATGCTCGTTTTTATCACCTAAAAACTAACCAAAAAATTAAAACATATCAACTATACTTTACTTGATTTCAGGAAAACCACATTTGAAAATTACAACTCAGCTACTTTCCTCATGTCATCTTCAGTCATTGACAGGAATTTTGTAGGATATCATACTGTTTAGGATTATATTAGTAAATGAATAAACTGGTAATGAACTGGAAATGGTCCTAACACTTCCCATTTTTCAGATACAACTAAATCTTTGTATAAAACAGTAAATCAAACAATGCTAAATTGGGGATAAGATCATTAAAGTACATCCTTTTTCAAAAGTACAACTACCCCTCACATCACTCAATTATTTTGAACCATCCACTGTTCGAAAAAATAATTTGACTTGCTCTCTAATCACCATTTAGTTTATTTTCTTCACTGAAAATTGATCTAAGTAAATTTTTTAATTGTATACTCCCATTTCTTATGAAAAATTCTAGCTTTTTTCTTTAAAGAGAAATCATCAGAAAATATTTGCAACATGTATATAATTCATGAGAAAATATAAAAGGAGGACACAGGAAAGCTAACAAATCGGTTCTGACACTGCTGTATTCCAGTGCCCAGAACAGTGTCTGGCATCTAATGGGACCCAATAAATGTGAGATGATTAAAGAAGACTGAAAAGTAAAACACAATTACATGTAGGTTTAATTATATTTAGCTATGTCTTAATTATATGTAGAAACAGTCTTGATTATGTAGAGAAGACTTAATTATACATTTTCTAAACTGAACACTTGTATAGCCAATCTGTAACAAATAACAACATATTTTCTTTAACAGCTGTAAGATCCATGATGGCTTTAGTGGTTTTGTTGAAAATATTCATTGAATTAATAGCATTTGAATGTTTGCCTAGGGAAGCATTATATAGCTCAAGACACGTTCTAAGTGGAGAACTGGATGGATAGATGAATGGAATCACTTTTAAGGGAACCTAATGCTTGTAGTTTACACTGTGTACAGGACAGTCTAGAATGGTGTTCTTCAAACTTGAGAGTATAGAAAAACTATCTGGGTATTTTATAAATTTTTGGCTTGTATTTTCCTTTCTCCAGTGCAGGCTCAGTCCAGTGTGATAGTCACTAGCCACAGGCAGCACTTAAGCACTTGAAATATGCTAACCAAATTGATACATGCTACAAGTGCACAGGACCAGATTTCAAAGACTTAGTACAAACTAATGAATATCGTTTGTACTGTATAATTAATGTTTTCTAATTAAAATTTAGTCCATTGATTACAATTTAGTCCTAGCCTCAGTGTTCTAAGCTTTAGAAGGGGTAATGATAATTTCTGTACTCAGTAAGTGACAGTTGTTCTTAGTGAAAAGAGGAGAGGGACTTCAGTCAAAAAGGCTAAATTTATCCATTAATATCTGGCAGGGTTTTGGGTAATTAAGTCAAGTCAATATTCTGGACTTCAGTTTCTTCTTCTGTAAAATGGGTGGGATGTGTCTCTTATGGGGTCACTAAGGATATTAAGACAAAATTTGACTAGCTCAAGACCCAGCACATATTAGGCACCTTATCATATCAGCGTTGTTTCTTCAAACACAATATACATGGAAGCTGTGTGGAGCAGAGAATGGGAAGTGTTGAAGTCCCTAGGAAATTACTCTTCCAGCTGTCTCTGTATCCTGTCCACCACAGATCTCCCACCTCACCATTCCTTTTTGTTTGTGTCTCAATTTGTCCCTGACCTCTTGGGCAGCACATCCCCTGTCCCCATAGGACCTGTCTGGATTATCATTTCTGCAGGCTGGTGCATGCATATGCTGATATGGAGGAGTCGGTGGAACAAAACAGATGAGATGCCATTCTTCCCACATTTGGCTGAAGGAGAAGTCCCCCAGTAGTGCCTGGGGTTCCCTCTCCCGAAGGGGTGGCTGCCAGCCACCTCTGCCATGTTATCATTAGAATCCTGGTATCAAGGGAGATGGAGGCAGGAGGCAAATGGATGCCTTCCCACTCTCTGGCCTCCCCCTGCAGAAGACAGCTTGGTATGTTGTTGGTTCCATAACAAAGGGATCCATTGGTGATCTCTGCATGGGTGTGAGGGATTGGGATGGAGGCTTGTGGCCACCACACTTGACCAAACTGGTCAGTGCTTCCCTGAGATTAGGTAAGAACTGGGGATGTTTTTTATGGAACATTGTTCAGGGACTTATTGGTCTTGTTTGGCCAGCTAATGGGTGAGTATGCATGGGAGGGGGGTAGTGTAACAAGCCAACTTTGGTGACTGCATTAACCATGTTCTGTATGTGAGTGGGGGCCAACCCTCAGCTACTAAGCTCTGATGACAAGAGGGGCAGGTCCACAACTCTTCTCCCCTTGGAACCCAAGGGAAGACGCAGACTGTTAGAAATTATCCTTGTGGGGCATGGCATGGGGGAAAATGTGCACCTCTCTTGATTTCCTAGAGTACAAGTTAGAAAAGTAGGACCTATAGGCCAAATTCAGCTGTATTCTCTACAGTTCTTGAGCCAAGACTGTATCAAGAGTTGATTCATTGTTATGACTGAGCAGTATTTGGTATGGATATACTACAGTTTAACTGTCCACCTATTGATGGACAGTTGAGTTGTTTCTATTCTTTTTAACCTATTACTAATAAAATCGCAATGAACATTTATGTACAAGCTTATGTGAGAGCATAAATTGACATTTCTCTGGAATAAATGAGCAAGAATGCAATT
>NW_006960599.1:0-1027 GCF_000164805.1 Carlito syrichta
GTGTCTGTGAGGGTGTTTCCAGACAAAAATTAGCATTCAAATCAGCAGGCTCAGTAAAGTAGATTGCCCTCCCCAACATATGTGGCCTTTATCTAATATGTTCAGTATTTGAAGAGAAATATCTGGAATTTGTGTCATCATTCCCCTGGTTCTCAGACCTTCAGATCTGGACTGAATTATGTACTAGCTTTCCTGGGTCTCCAACTTGCACATAAAAGATTGTGGTATTTCTCAATCTCTGTAACTATGTAAGTAACTTCTTCACAGTAAATCTCTCTATATAGAGAGATAGATACGGATAGATGATGGATGACAGAGTGTCCAGTTGGTTCTGTTTCTCTGAAGAACTCTGATATAGTTGAATGTTTTATTTTTCATAGTCCAAGAGAAAGGTAAACTGGTCTATAAGAAGGGATTTTGCTTGGAACTCAGGGATTCTTATTTACTCCAGTATTGATGGACCAAATAACAAACCAGTTTTATGGACTTTCTACTCCAAGCTTTCCTACAGGCCTCAAAAGAGTTCATGTAGACTTACAATTCTTTTATATTAACTTTCTTAAATGCCAGTATCACTCTTAAGAGTGTGATTCCCTTGAGGGTAGCTAAAGCTTTTAAGTTGCAAAGGAAATTTTTTTTTTTGGAAAGCTTTTGTTCTCTCAGCTTAATGAATTTATGCATTTTAATGCCCTGTAGATTTTGCATTTTAATGTACTTATATGCTTAAACTGAAGATAATTTTATACAATATTTTTTTTGTTGTTGAATAATTAATCAGTATTTTTATTATGGTTTTGTGGGGTACAGTTAAGAGTTAGGTGTACAATTACGTTTCATTCAGACACCCTGTTGATAAGAGGTGTTTTCCCAGCCCCAGACAGATATTTGCTACTGTTAATCCCATTCCTCTCCCCCCATAGTTTCTCAGTACCATCAGTCATTTTCTTATAGTATTACATTGGATGTTCAAGGTCCATTATATGAGTGAGAACATGTGATATTCTGATCTTTGTTTCTGTGAGAGGTG
>NW_006960600.1:0-660 GCF_000164805.1 Carlito syrichta
CATCTCTGTCACACAGCCCCAAGCTCAGGGGCCTGCTCTTGGCCACTGTGGCCTAAACTGGCTGGGCTCCAGTGATCCTCCCATCAGTGCCTCCCAAGTGACCTGAGCGACAGGCTAGAGCCACCATGCCCGACTCATTTTTTTGGCTTCTTGTAGAGAAATGATATTAACAATAGGCCCGGGTTGGTTTCGAACCTGGGGTCTCAGGTCATCCTCTCACCTCACCATCCCAGAGCACCAGGATAACATGCATGAGTTGCCGCACCTGGCCTCCAAAACGCTCTCAGGGCCACACTGCCAGGTCTGTTCCCTTTTGAGAAACTGGTGTTGGGAGCCAGACTCAGAGGCTTTCATGTTGACAGTATTGGGAAGGCCGAAGACCACAGGTTGCAGGGCAACTTTGGGCAACTATCGGCCCTGCTTCTTCTTTAAGATGAGTACATCTTGTTATGTTTACTGTTGGTATCTGGAGAGCAAGGAGATGCAATAAACATAGTAGTCCATTAAAGAATCTCCTAGTAAAAACAAGCAGTTAGTGATATGGAAATTTTTCTACCTAGATATTACCCTCCACTTGAGTTTCTCATCTCCACCCTTCTGGTGCTGGAACCCACAACAATGATTAAAAACTGTGGGTGGCATTCTCCTACCCCTGGGAGT
>NW_006960601.1:0-4423 GCF_000164805.1 Carlito syrichta
ACCAGAATTCATGTATTCCATGACCTTAGGAAACATCTGGGCATCTGCATTTTTGTACACAGAGTTTTGGAATCCACATAGACAGGGAAAATCAGGGAATCTTGCTGAGAACAGAAGGGAATCCGGTTCTTGGAGTTCTCAATTGCCTAAATCTACAAAGTCTCTTGATAAGGTTTAATCAGCAATCTGGCCTTCTACATCACCATATTTTTAGTGTGTCTTTTGAAAAGGGACCAGGAATCTTGGGTTCCAATTCCTCAAGAACTTTATGGGAGTCTTTCTCTTGATACCCAAAAAACTGGAATTCTAAGTCACTAGGAAATATTTTGGCGTCTTGCTGAGAATGAAACAGGAATTTCAGTAATGGGAGTCCTCATATACAGAACACTACACGACCTGTTGCTATGGAAGAATATGGAATCTTGCTTACACGAGTCCTCCATCCCAAAAATCTACACACAGTCTTGCTAAGAGATAACCACCATTCAGGTTTTGGAAGTAGAAATCTGGATAATGGGCGTCCTCATATACAGGAAACTGCACTGTCTATTGCTAAAGGAGAATAAGAATCTGGTTTATACGTGTCCTCCATCTCAATAAAACTTCAGGGTTTCTTGCTAAGGGCTAAACACGAATTTGGATTTTTGAAGCATAAACTAGGGAAATGAAATCCTCATATACAGGCAACTGCACTGATTTCTCCTAAAAAAGAATATGAATGTGGTTGACATGTTTTCCCAATCTCCATAACGTATACGGCGCCTTCCTAAGATCTAAACAAGAATCAAGCTTTTGACGCCATATCTGTGAACATGAGTACTCATATAGAGGCAACTGCACGACTATTGATAAAGTTAAGGAATCTCGGATATATGAGTACTCAGTCCTGAAAATCTACAGGGCATCTTGCTGAAACCTAAAGAAGAGTAAGGGATTCGAGGCATGAATGTGGGTAATAGCAATCCTCATATACAGGAAACTACATGGCCTCTTGCTAAGAAAAGATAAGAAATCTGTTTTCCACGGTTCCTCTATCACAAAATCTACATGGCGTCTTACTAAGGGCTAAACAAGAATCAGGGTTTCGAAACAGGAATCAAGGGAAAGAGAGCCTCACATACAGGACACTACATGGCCTCCAACTAAGTACGAATAAAGAATCATTGTTGTACGCGCCCTCAATCCAAAAAAATTCCCAGGTTGTCTGCTATGGGACAAACAAGAAACAGAGTTTCGAGCTCCAAAAATGTTTCAGAGCAATTTATCATGTAGATATCATGAATCTGTCATTTCAGGACTCCAGCAACCTTCTGGTCCTCTTAAAAGTTGTAAGTAGGTATTGATCACTCCAAGTCCGTTAGGATCCTCAGAACAAATAAGGCTAGACTCCAGGACAAAAAGAATCTTCTTGTCATATTTGGATGTAACTCTGGTCTTAAGGTGAACCTGGTAATCCTTTCCCTTCCGTGTCTCTTTTTATTTTGAGTCGGGACAAGAGTTTTGCACTTGCCTAATGTTTACTACATACTTTTAATGGTAACCAGGAATCATGGAAACCACGTACCTAGGAAACTTCTGGGCATCTGTCTATTGATATACTGAATTTGGAATCCAAATCGACAGGAAAAATCAGGGCATCTTACTGAGAATAAAAAGGAAATCTGGTTCTAGGAGTTCTCATTTTCCAGAATCTACAGGGCCTCTTCATAAGGTTTAATCAGCAATCTGGGCTTCTGGGTCCCAACAATTTCAGAGCTACTTGCTCCGTGGATATGCTAAATCTGTCATTAAACCTCCTCAGGATCTTTCTGATACTCTTGTTTGCTGTAATCAAGGAATTGGCCCTAGAAATCCTTTTGTTTCCTGGGACCATCTACGACCATAATCATATTCTCCAGAATCAAAACGTATATTGGTACAAAATTCTTCGATTCAAGTGACTTCAAAATACAGAAAAGTCTTGTGGGTGGGCAGGTAGGAATCGGGGTTTGGGATTGGAATATTCCACATTTTGGGGAAGTCTTGTGAAGGGGAGCCAGGAAACTTGAATGCCAGTTCCCAAAGAACATTATGGACGTCTTTCTCTTGATATCCCAAAAAACTGGAATTCTCGGTCACCAGGACCTGTCTCAGCATCCTGCAGAGTGAAGCAGGAAGCTGGGTAATGGAGGTCATCATATACAGGAAACTACACGTCATATTGCTAAGGAAATATAAGGAATCTTCCTTATATAAGTCCTCAATCTCAAACTTACAAGCCGTCTTCCTAAGAGGTAACCTTAAATCAGGTTTTTGAAGCAGGAATCTGAAAATGGAAGTACTCACATACAGGAAACTTCACTGCCTTATGCAAAGTAAGAATAAGAAATCTCCGTTACTCAGGTCCTCAATCCCAAAAAAGCTTAAGGTCATCTTGCTATGGGCTAAACACGAATCATGGTGTTTTCAAGCATGAATCTGGGAAATGGAGTCCTTATTTACAGGCAACAACATGTCCTTTTGATAAGAAAGAATAGGGAACTGGGTTACACGAGTCCGCAATCCCAAAATCCTCTAGAGCATCTGGGAAAGTGTTAAAAAGAAATCAGAGATTCGAAGCAAGATTTATCTAATGAGCATCCTATTATACAGGAAAATACACAGCCCCTTGCCAAGGAAGAAAATTAATTGAGGTTATAGCATACCTCAGTCAGGAAAATCAACAGGCCATCTGGTGTTGGTTAAATAATAATCAGGGTTTAGAAGCTGGAACAAAGGTATCAGCAGTCCTCATATACAGAATCTACACGATCTCTAGCTATGGAAAAATAAGAAACCAGTTTTACACGGTTTCTCCATCAGATTATCTATATGATATCTTGCTAATGGCAAAACAAGAATCAGGATTTCTAAACAGGATTCTGAGGAAAGGGAGTCTTCATATACAAGACAATACAGGGGCCCTCGCTAAGGAAGAATAAGGAATCTGTGATACACTAGTCCACACTCTGAAAAATTATCAGGGTGTCTTGCTGTGGTATAAACAAGAACCAAGACTTCGAGCTCATCTCTCGTTTCAGAGATATTTGACTTGTGGGTATTATGAATCAGTCATTTCAAGACTCCAGCAACATTCCGGTCCTCTTGAGAGTTGTAATCTGGTATATGGTAGTACAAGTCCCTTAGGTTCCTTGCGACAATAAGGCCAGATTCCCGGAAAAAAAAAGTATCCTTTTGCCGAATTTGGATATAACTTTGTTCTTAAGATGAACTTGGTAATCCTTAAATATCCGTTTGTGCTTTATTTGGAGAGGGGCCGAAGGTTTTGCAGTTGAAAAATATTTAATACGAATTATTAAAATGTAAACAGGATTCAGGGAATCCACCCCCCTAGGAAACATCTGGGCATCTACATTTTGTATACAGACTTTTGGAATCCACATGAACAGGGAAAAGCAGGGCATCTTGCTGAGAACGGAAAGGGAATCCGGTGCTTGGAGTTCTCAATCGCCTAAATCTACAAGGTCTCTTGATAAGGTTTAAACAGCAATCTGGGCTTCTATGTCGCCACATTTTTAGTGTGTCTTTTGAAAAGGGACTAGGAATCTTGGGTTCCAATTCCTAAAGAACTTTATTGGAGTCTTTCTCTTCATATCCAAGCCATTTGAATTCTAGGTCACCAGGAAATATCTTTCCGTCTTGTTGAGAATGAAGCATGAATTTCAGTAATGGAAGTCCTCATATACAGAACAATACACAACCTGTTGCTATGGAAGAATAAGGAATCTTGGTTACAAGAGGCCTCCATCCCAAAAAACTACAGACCATCTTGCTAAGAGACAACCACCATTCTGGTTTTGGGAGTAGGAATCTGGATAATGGGAGTCCTCATATACAGGAAACTACACTGTCTATTGCTAAAGGAGAATAAGGAATCTGGTTTTCACGTTTCTCCATCCCAATAAAACTTCAGGGTTTCTTGCTAAGGACTAAACACGAATTTGGTTTTTGAAGTATGAACTAGGGAAATGAAATGCTCATATACAGACAAATGTACTGACCTTTCCTAAAAAAGAATAAGGAATGTGGGTGAAATATTTTCTCAATCTCCAAAAAAACATACAGCGTCTTCCTAATATCTAAACAAGAATCAAGCTTTCAATGCATGTATCTGTGAACAGGAGTACTCATATACAGGTAACCTGCACGGCTGTTGCTAAAAATAAGGAATCTGGGTTATTCAAGTCCTGAATCCTGAAAATTTACAGGGCATCTTGCTGACGGCTAAAGAAGAATCAGGATTTGAGGCATGAATGTGGGTAATAGCAATCCTAATATATAGAAAACTACATAGCCTCTTGCTAATAAAAGAGAAGAAATCTGATTTCCACGGGTTCTTCTATCAACAAATCTACATGACTTCTTGCTAATAGATAAACAATAA
>NW_006960601.1:5266-9642 GCF_000164805.1 Carlito syrichta
TTAAGTGGTAACCACGAATCAGATTTGTGAAGTAGGAATCTGGGTAATGGGAGTCCTCACATACAGGAAACTTCACTTCCTATTGCTAAGTAAGAATACGGAATATGCGTTACTCGTATCCTCAATCCCAAAAAAGCTTAAGGTCATATTGCTATGGGCTAAACACGAATCATGGTGTTTTCGAGCATTAATCTGGAAAACGGAGTCCTTATTTATAGGCAACTACATGACCTTTTGATAAGAAAGAATAAGGAACCTGGGTTACACAAGACCTCAATCCCAAAAATCTACAGAGCATCTTTGAGAGTTCTTAAAAGAATAAGAGTTTCGAAGCAGAATGTATCTAATGAGAAACCTAATATACTGGAAAATACACACCCCCTTGGCAAGGAAGAAAAAGAATCGGGGTTATAGCAGTTCTCAGTCCTTAAAATCAACAGGCCATCTGCTGTGGGCTAAACAAGAATCAGGGTTTAGAAGCTGGAACATAGGTAATAGCAATCCTCATATGCAGAATCTACATGATCTCTAGCTAAGGAGAAATAAGAAACCTGTTTTACATGGTTCCTCCATCACAATATATACATGACATCTTGCTAATGGCAAAACAAGAATCAGGGTTTCCAAACAGGATTCTGGAGAAAAGGAGTCCTCAAATACAGGACATTGCACGGCCCCTCAGTAAAGAAGAATAAGGAATATTTCATACACTAGTACGCAATTCGAAAAATTCTCAGGGTGTCTTACTGCGGTATAAACAAGAATCAAGGCTTCGAGCTCTTTTCATGTTTCAGAGATATTTGGCTTGTGGATATTATGAATCAGTCATTTCAGGACTCCAGCAACAATCTGGTCCTCTTGAGAGTTGTAATTGCGTATATGTTAGTCCAATTCCCTTAGGTTCCTTGGGAAAATTAATGCCAGTTTCCCGGAAAAATGCCATATTTGAATGTAACTTTGGTGTTAACATGAACTTTGTAATCCTTAACTTTTGTTTGCACTTTATTTGGAGAAGGGACGAGACTTTTGAAGTTGACAAATATTAAGTAAGAATTATTAAAATGTAACCAGGATTCATGGAATCCACGTCCCTAGGAAATATCTGGGCATCTCCATTTTTATATACAGAGTTGGAATCCACATGGACAGGAAAATCAGGGCATCTTGCTGAGACTGAAACGGGAATCCTGTAGTGGAGTTCTCAATAGCCTAAATCTACAAGGTCTCTTGATAACTTATCAAGGTTTAATCGGCAATCTGGGGTTCTATGTTGTCGCATTTAGGTGTGTCTTTAGAAAAGGGACCAGGAATCTTGGGTTCCAATTCCTGAAGAATGTTATGGGAGTCTTTCTCATGATATCCAAGCAACTGGAATTCTAGGTCACCATGAAATATCTTGGCGTCTTGCTGAGAATGAAGCAGGAATTTCAGTAATGGGATACTCATATACAGAACACTACACGACCTGTTGCTACGGAAGTATAAGGAATCTTGCTTACATGAGTCCTCCATCAAAAAAATCTACAGAGCGTGTTGCTAAGAGATAAGCTCCATTCAGGTTTTGGGAGTAGGATCTGGATAATGGGAGTCCTCATATACAGGAAACTACACTGTCTACTGCTAAAGGAGTATAACGAATCTGATTTACACGTGTCCTGCATCCCAATAAAAACTTCAGGGTGTTTGCTAAAAGCAAACCACGAATTTGGGTTTTTGAAGCATAAACTAGGGAAATGAAATTCTCATATACAAGCAACTGCAATGACTTTCACTAAGAAAGAATAACGAATGTGGGTGACATATTTTCTCAATCCGAAAAAAAGTACATGATGTCTTCCTAATATCTAAAGAAGAATAAAGCTTTCGACGCCAGTATCAGTGAACAGTAGCACTCATACACAGGCAACTGCATGGCTGTTGCTAAAAAGAATGAATCTGGATTATGTGAGTCCTCACTCCTGAAAATCTACAGGGCATCTTGCTGACAGCTAAAGAAGAATCAGGGATTCGAGGCCTTAATGTGTGTAATAGCAATCCTCATATACAGGAAACTACATGGCCTCTTGCTAAGAAAAAATAAGAAATCTGTTTTCCACGGTTACTCGAACAAAAAATCTCCATGGCGTCTTACTAAGGGCTAAACAAGAAACAGGATTTCGAACCAGGAATCTAGGGAAAGAGAGTCCTCACATTCAGGATACTACACGGCATTCAACTAAGTACGAATAAAGAATCATTGTTGTACGCGTCGTCAATCCAAAAATTTCCCAGGGTGTCTGCTATGGGACAAACAGGAAACAGAGCTTTGATCTCCCAAATGTTTCAGAGAAATTTAGAATGCGGATATTATGAATCGGTCATTTCAGGACTCCATGAGCCTTCTGGTCCTCTTAAAAGTTGTAAATGGGTATTGGGCACTCCAAGTCCGTTAGGTTCCTCGAAACAACTAAGTCCAGATTCCAGGACAAAAAGAATCTTCTTGCCATATTTGGATGTAACTCTGGTCTTAAGGTAAATCAGGTAATCCTTCCCCTTCCGTGTTTCTTTTATTTGAGATGGTACAAGGGTTTTGCACCTGCCAAATGTTTACTACGTACTTTTAATGGTAACCAGAAATCATGGAATCCACATCCCTAGGAAACTTCTGACCATCTGTCAGGAAATATCAGAACATCTAACTGAGAACGAAAAGGAAATCCGTTTCTAGGAGTTCTCATTTTCCGGAATCTTCAGGGCCTCTTGATAAGGTTTAATCAGCAATCTAGGCTTCTGGGTCCCTACATTTTCAGAGCCAGTTGCTCCGTGGATGCAAGAAATCTGTAATAAAGATCCTCAGTCTCTTTCTGGTCCCCTTGTTTGTTGTAATCAAGGATTTGGTCCTAGAAATTCTTTTGTTTCCAGGTACCATCTACGACCATAATCATATTCCCCAGAATCAAAAGGTATATTGGTACAAAATTCCTCGATTCAGGTGACCTCAAATTACAGAAAATTCGTGTGGGTGGGCAGGTAGGAATTGGGGTTTGGGTTTGGAATATTCCACATGTTGGTGAGTTCTGTGAAGGGGAACCGGGAATCTTGGATTCCAGTTCCCAAAGTACATTATGGACGTCTTTCTCGAGATATCCAAAAACTGGAATACTTGGTCTCCAAGAACTATCTTGGCATCCTGCAGAGTGAAGCAGGAAACTGGGTAATGGAAGCCGTCATATACAGGAAACTACACGTCATATTGCTAAGGAAGTATAAGGAATCATCCTTATATGATTCCTCAATCCTAAACTATAGGCCGTCTTCCTAAGAGGTAACCACGCATCAGGTTTTGAAGTAGGAATCTGGGTAATGGGAGTCCTCACATATAGGAAACTACACAGCCTATTGCTAAGTAAGAATAAGGAATCTGCATTACTCTTGTCCTCAATCCTAAAAAAAACTTCAGGTCGTCTTCCTATGGGCTAAACACGAATCATTGTGTTTTTGAGTTGAATCTGGGAAATGGAGTCCTTATTTACAGGCAACTACATGACCTTTTGCAAAGAAAGAATAAGGAACCTGGGTTACAACGGTCCTCAAACCCAAAAATCTACAGAGTATCTTGGAAAGTGTTAAAAAGGAATCTGAGTATTTTAATTGGAGAGGGACCGAGGGTTTTGCAGTTGCTAAATAATTAGTATGAATTATTAAAATGGAAACAGGATCCATGGATTCCACTTCCCTAGAAAAAAACTGGGCATTTGCATTTTTGTACACAAAGTTTCAGTCTCCACATGGACCGGGAAATTCAGGGTACCTTGCTGAGAACGAAAAGGAATCCGGTTCTTGGAGTTCACAGTCGCCTAAATACTCAGAGCCTCTTGATAAGGTTTAATGAGCAATCTGGGCTTCTATGTCGTCACATTTTTAGTGTGTCTTTTCAAAGGGGACCTGGAATCTTGGGTTCCAATTTCTCAAGAACATTATGGGAGTCTTTCTCTTGATAATCAGGCAAATGGAATTCTAGGTCACCAGGAAATATCTTGGGGTCTTGCTGAGAATGAAGCAGGAATTTCAGTAATGGGAGTCCGCATATACAGAACACTACACGACCTGTTGGTGCGGAAGAATAAGGAATCTTGGTTAAACGAGGCCTCCATTCCAAAAACCTACAGACCGTCTTGCTAAAAGATAACCAACATTCAGGTTTTGGGAGTAGGAATCTGGATAATGGGAGTCCTCATATACAGGAAACTGCAATGTCTATTGCTAAAGGAGAATAAGGAATCTGGTTTACACGTGTCCACCATCCGAATAAAACTTCAGGGTTTCTTTCTAAGGACAAAACACGAATTTAGGTTTTTGAAGCATAAACTAGGGAAATGAAATCCTCATATTCAAGT
>NW_006960602.1:0-723 GCF_000164805.1 Carlito syrichta
CCTTCCCAAATGATCTCTTTCTGTTCATGATGATCACAACTACATACACAAATGGATGTTCTTCTTTTTTTACTTTATTCCTTTTTTATTTTTGAGTCAGAGTCTCACTCCTTCACCCAGGGTGGATGGCAGTGGCTCTCTCCCAGCCACCGTGACCTCAGGCCGCTGGACTCTGGCAGTCTTTTCCTCGGCCTTCTGAGGAGCCCGAAGTACAGGCATCTGCCACCATGCCTGGCACATTACTGATGGAAGGTAGAGATGAGGTCTCACTGAGGTTACTGGGCAGGTATTGGCCTATGGGCTGAGGAGAGTTGCAGGCCTCGAACAACCAAAATGATGGGATGACAAGGCTGATCTCCCAAGCCCAGCTTTGATTCTTCATCAAAAATGAACCAGAAGGCCTGACTTGGCGGTCCATGGCAGAAGTCCCAGTGTTTGGGGATGCTTACAGGGGTATGGATGAAGTCCAGGAGACCACGGCCAGCCTGGGCCAGCCATGCCATGCAGGGAGATTCCATCTCTGCACAAATCCAACAGGGAGTCTTGGGTCAAGGTGCCCATCATCTTGGCCACACTGGAGGATGAGGTGGGAGAATCACTGGAGCCTGCAATTTCAACGTGACAGATAATGATGGTCATGTCCCCGGGGCCCAGCCAAGATTACAGAGAAAGACTTCATCTCCAAACACCTCAGAATTGTACACAGATTCTTAATTGCACTTG
>NW_006960603.1:0-716 GCF_000164805.1 Carlito syrichta
CAGACACTATGTCCCCAGAAAGCCTCTACTCATGCTATCAATGTGGAACAAGTGGAACAAGGAAACCAGTTTGCATGTGACAAGCAAACTTCTGGGCAATTCTTAATTTTTCCTTGGCTTAATGTACTTCTCATACCTAGAAGCCTACAGGCATTTTCTAAATGCTAATCAGGAATTTGGAGTCCCAGTCCCCACACTTTTCAGAACTAATTCCTGTATACGTACCACAAGTCTGTCATTACCGATTCCAAGGAAACTGCTGCTCAACTTCTTAGTTGTAACAGAGAATCTGGCAAACTGCTCGCAATTTTTTGCAGGAGGCTGAAAGGCCAGATTCCACAACTCAAGGAATTATCTCGCCATTTTTCATGTAATTTCTGGCTTCAGGTTTACCTCCTAATCCAGAAAATACTGCTGGAAGTTTAGATTGATATTCGTAGATTGGGATTAGGTGTTCCCAAATATGTAGGATGTATTCTTAAAGGGGATCCAGCAATCTTGTATCCCAGGGCCCTTCTGACCTTTTGGGCTTATGAGTATTGATATATAAGAGTTTGTACTGCCACATCTCCAGGTAACTTCCGGGAGTCATACATAGAACAAAAGAGAATCTGGGTTATGGGGTCGCAAATCCAACAATTCTACATGGACATATTATAAAGGTTAATCTGGAATCTGGTTTTCTATTTCCACACATGTTTTAGGGCTACAGGCCT
>NW_006960604.1:0-7308 GCF_000164805.1 Carlito syrichta
AAAGGCACACTAACAGAAACTGCAGCCTCAAAACTGCTGGGCTCTGGTGATCCTTCTGTCTCAGCATTCCCAGTAGCTGAAACTACAGGCATGTGCCAAAACTCCCAGATCATTTTTTGACTTATTGTAGAGATAAATTCTCGCCATATTGCCCAGACTGGTCTCAAAATTGTGGGTTCAGGCAATCCTCTTGCCTCCACCTCCCAAAGTGCTGGGATTCCAGATATGAGCCACCATGACTGGCTAGAATTTTGAAATAGTGATATCTCCTCAAAAGCTAAGCTCTTGAATTAAAATGACTAGTAAAAAAGTATGTATATATATTTTTTTGAGTTGGAGTCTCACTCAGTTGCCCAGACTGGAGTGCAGTGGCCGCTCCTGGCCACTGCATCCTCCACCTGCTGGGCTCCGGTGATCCTTCTGCATCAGCCTTCCGAGCAGCCGTAATTAAATGCATTCACTACCACACCCGGCTGATTTTTTGATTTATTTTAGAGATGAGGTCTCGCCAAGTTGCTCAGGTGGGTCTCGAACCCGCAGGCTCAGGCAATCCACTCACCTCAGCCTCCCAAAGCCACAGGATTACAGGGTGAGCCACCGAGCCTGGCTAAGTATGTATTTTTAAATGATCAAATCCCTTATGTGACAGAGATATATGTTAAAGGTACAAGAAGCATACGTAGTTCTTGATATCAGAAATATAATAAAAATAAGAAAATGAGTACTATAATTGTTATCTATTCTAACAACTCAATGAGAACATAAACATTGTTTGTTTCTGCTGTGAAGAACATGGGCAGGAGACAGTATAATGAGGGACTTGTACCCAGGAACACCAACTGTTTGACAGGGACTATTCTTGGCATTGAGACTAGGATAGGCTGCCTGTGTTTGAATTCTGACCCCACTATTAGTAGTGGAGTGACACAGGGCAGGGTCCTTAATTCTTCTTCATCGCAGTTTTCACATTGGTAAGTTGTGATCATAGTAACACAGAGTTATTTTGAAAATAAAATGAATTAATCTACATAAATTAGTTGTAGGAATACCTGCACATGGCAAACACTCAATAGATGTTAGTTACCACTATTATCACCACCATACTTCATTGTCTGATTTTTTTTTTTTGTAAATCAGCTAATCATGGTCTGTAGAAACCACACAAGAGATGCTTAATGCTGGAGTGAAGCACACTGTATACAAGTATCTAGGCAATCTAAGACAATCAAGTATACATTCTTGGATCATGAAAGGAAATTCTGCTTATTTATTTTTCCCCCTTTTATCTCAGAAAATTTAGATTAGTTGTCTCTGGGGAAAATATTTAGATTAAAGAAAAGGCATAATCAAATCAGTTTATTGGATAACAGGATAGTTAAGTTCACTTCAAGTCAATAGAAAATAAAGTAGCTGCTTTATGCAATGCTTAGAAGTTTTACAAATGAGTATAATACAATCCTTGTCCAGTTACCCTCAGCATGAAATGGGAACACAAAAGAGGATGATAGAGAAAAATGGAGGTTGAATGTAACATGTTTTGATCTTTCAAAAAAAGATGCATTATGAGGATGCAAGTTGGAGGCAACTGGAAAGCAAGGAATTCACATATTTCAGGTTTATGAATTCCATGACTAGAAATTTGGGCATTCATCTCTAAGCAATAAGAAGATATTGTGTACTTTTTAGTATAAAATGAAATAACCTTAGAAAGATGGAATTTGGATAGAAAATATAGAAATTAATTTAAAGATGATTGCTCTCATAGTGGTGAGAGATAACGAGGCTTGTATTGTGGGAAACTGGATACATTTACTTTTATTACTAATAAAAGTTAAATGTGTTGGTGTACGTGGGCATTATTTTTTATCTTCCAACTTCATCTCATAATATTGACTCCATACTCTTCTTTCATGGTGAATGCTGCTTACTCATGCAAACCTCATAGCTTTATAAGGCCTGGCAAGAATAGTACAGTACCTTTCTACCACTATCTTATATCTCAATTGTAAGGGTCAATAGCACATGATCTGGACAAGGCCAATCATAATGGGACCTTCTCCTTTACTACAGGAACTGGTTTAAGTATGGAACAGACATTTTTCCTGGGATTTTTCTAATTGGAGCAACAAGAAAGAACTCTCATTCTTCCCTGATCCTGAAGATACAAGGCTACAAACTTCCATCTTCCTGAGAGTGGATTCTCTACTGCTAGTTCCCCACATGGAAAAAGCCTGGCTACAATTGAAGAGAATTATCAGAATACACAGAGAAAAGTCTAAGCAGAAGATGAGGAAATTCTTGAAAAAAATTGAATCTATGCTTATGATTAGCTATGAGAAGTAGAATACCCTGCATTTACTAAAATTTTAATAGCTGGATAACAACTTCTGCTTTTATTTTTTTAAAAACAGAATTGGGTGTCTGTCACTTACAATCACAACAATGCTGACTATGGAACTGTTCCAAATAAAAGGATGCTGATTTGTTTAAACCTTGTTATAAAACAAACTGGCCTAAAACTGTTCTTAAAAAGACAATGGTACTGACAGCACTTGAAAATGTAATCATAAAAGAACACATGTGATCTTCTTCTTTAAAAAGAATAATTATAGAAGTTGGAAATATCTACAATAAACCCACAGCTAACATATTGCTAATGGACAGAAACTAGAGTCATTTCCCCTGAAAACTGGAACAAGACAAGGCTGCCCACTCTAACACCTCCTGTTCAATTTTGTGTTGGAAGTCCTAGCTCAGGCAATTAGACGAGAAGGAAATCAGGGGTATCTAAATAGGAAAAGAGGAAGTCAAGTTATCTCCCCTTTGCTGATATGATCCCATACCTTAAAAATCTAAAAGAATCTGTTAAAAACCTGCTTGCTCTGATAAAGGACTTGGCAAAGTCTCAGGGTACAAAATAAATGTGCAAAAGACAGTTGCATTCCTATACACCAACAAGCAGGCAGAGATCCAAATAAAAAGCACAATCCCATTCACAATAGCCACAAAAAAAAAATTAGACACCTTGGTAGCTTCCTAACCAGAGAAGTGAAAGACCTTTACAGTGAGAATTACAAAACACCGCTTAAAAAAATCCAAGAAGGCCAGGCTCGGTGGCTCAGCCTGTAATCCCAGCACTTTGGGAGTCTGAGGTGAGAGAATTACCTGAGCCCGTGGGTTCGAGACCCACCTGGGCAACTTGGTAAGACCTCGTATCTATAATAAATTAAAAACTAGCCGGGTGTGGTAGCATGTGCCTGTAATTCTGGCTTCTAGGAAGGCTGAGGTGGAAGGATTACTAGAGCCCAGCAGGTCGAGGCTGCGGTGGCTGGGAGTGGCCACTGCACTCCAGTCTGGGTGATGGAGTAAGACTCCAACTCAAAAAAAAGAAAAGAAAAGAAAAAGAAATCCAAGAAGTCACACACACACAAAAAAAGGAAAAATATTCCATGCTCATGGATAGGAAGAATTAGCATTGTTAAGATGTCCATCCTACCAAGGCAAACTACAGATTTAACGCAATGCCCATTAAGTTATCAATATCATTCTTCTCATACCTGGGAATGACAATACAGAAGTTCATATGGAAACATAATCAACCACAAATAACCAAAACAATTCTTAGCAAAAGAAACAAAGCAGGAAGTATCACACTTCCAGACTTCAAACTTTACTATAAGGCTACAGTAATCAAAACAGCCTGGTATTGGTACAAGAACAGGCACATAGACCAATGGAACAGGATAGAGATTCTGGAAGTAAAACCTCAATTCCTCACCAACTCATCTTTGACAAAGCCTCCAACAGCACCACTGGGGGGAGGAGAACCTATTCAGTAAATGGTGCTGGGAAAACTGGCTGATCACATGGAGAAGATGGAAACAGGACCTGTACTACCTATCACCATACACAAAAGTTAACTGTAAATGAATCAAAGACCTAAATGTAAAACCTCAAACTATAAGAATCTTAGAAAACACAGAAGACACCCTTATGGAAATTGGAATTGGGAGCCAATTCCTTAAAGGCTAATACCTTAGGAAATAAAATAGACAAGTGAGACCTCATCAAATTAATGAGCTTCTGCAAAGCAAAAGAAACCATCAAGAAAGCAGGTAGACAGCCCACAGAATGGGAAAAAATATTTGCCAACTGTTTCTGACAAAAGTCTAACATCTAGTATCTACAAGAAACTCAAACATGCCAAAAGGAAAAAAACAAACAGCCCCTTTAAAAAGTGGGCTGAATAAATAGACACTTTTCAAATGAAAATATATGAGCAGCCAATAGACACAAGAAAAAGTGCTCAGCCTCACTCGTCATCAGAGAATGCAAATCAAAACCACATTGAGATACCACCTAACCCCTGTAAGAATGGTCATCATTATTAAAACAAACAACAAGCCGGGCTCGGTGGCTCAGCCTGCAATCCCATGCTTTGGGAGGCTGAGATGAGTGGATTGCCTGAGCCCACGGGTTCAAGATCCACCTGGGCAACTTGGCAAGATCTCATTTCTACATAAATAAAAAATAAAACAAAACAACACAGATGCTAGTGAGGATGTGGAGAAAAAGGAACGCAAGCTAGTGGGAATGCAATCTAGTACAACCTCTTTGGAAGACAGTGTAGTGATTTCTGAAAGAACTAGAAATTGACCTTCCATATGACCCAGCAATTCCCCTATTGAGAATATACCTGGAGGAACTCAAAACATTCTGCAAAAAATATACTTGAACACGTATGTTTGTTGTAGCTCTATTCACAATAGCAAAAACATGGAACCAAACACGTTGCCCATTGAAGCTGAACTGAATAAAAAAAATGTGGTACATATACACAATGGAATACTATGTAACCATAAAGAAGGACAAATATATGGACCTTTCAGCAACTTGGATGGATTTGGAGTCAATCATACTCAATGATTTATCACAGAAACAAAGAACAGAGTTCCATATGTTCTCACTCATAAATGGGCCTTGAACAATTATTATTTATGCTATAAGAAAATGACTGGCAGTAGTGGGAAACTGTCAGGGGAGGGAGGGGCATACCTCATCAACAAGGGTACTTGCATGATCAGTGTTTATATACCTAACCCTGAAATGTACCCCACGTTTTCATAATAAAATTTTTTAAAAAAAGAAAGACGATTATACACAAAGGAAAAAACAGAAGTTGGAAATAGTGCTATAAATAGAAATCAAATCCCAGGATTAAGCAGAGTATAGATTTATGTTGAGTGTGTACTTTTTGAAAAAGCAAGTATGAAAGCACTTTCCAATCTTAGGGGAAGCAGTTGCTTCTATTGTATTTTCATATGTGGTTTCTGAATAACGAAGCATCTCTGCCTTATTCTCACAGAAACAAAGCAGCAAAAAAGAACACTGGTATAGTATTTATTGTAACTAGCAACTTGCCACCACAGGGCAGTCTGGGTAAACTACCATGGTGCTGTGTAATGAGTTAGAATTTGGGGGGTAGGCTGGCTTCCATTTGAATTAGAACTTGTTGCCTTTCAGGGCAGGAAGCAGATGCTGCATTCTTTAGGACATTCATCTGACACCAATTTGGCATTTCCAATTATTTGTTGTTAAAGGATCTAAAATATGTACTTAAAATGGTTGCACAGGCACATTTAAACATATATATGTATATATAGCATCTTTATTCATGGGGTAGGTTTGTCTGACAATCAATATTCTTTATATTTTATTAGTGATTTAATAACATAAAATTGCCAAATTCAAGATAACATTTCAGTAACACAAAAGATATATAATTATGATAAGCCCCACATTTAATAAAAACTGTACTGATTTATTTTTGGTTTATAATTCAGTATATTCTGCATATTGAATGAGTTCTTACCACCACAGGTTGGGAGGGGATGTCTCCACCACTGGTTTTTTTCACATAGAAGCAGCTCTTCGTGACTCAACCTGTACCCTGGATCATAACTAAATGAAATAGTAGATCCAATGGGAGAAATCATATCCACAGCGATGGCCATGTACAAGAAAGTCAGGGTCCAAGCAAGAATATGTGTTCATTGAAACACCTGGGAAACAAAGGGAATACAACAAAGAATAAGATTGGTGGGATTCAAATTTTTCTGTAAATGAGTCCCATTTCTTCAATTATGAGCAAGAATTTAAAAAAATAAATGTACTCACAGATTCATTTGAAAAAACAGTAATTTATTTAACAAATTTGTTTTGCTATTTCCTACCACTAAGGATTAAATTCAGGTTACTTAGTTATATAAGAAATTGGGGAAAATATATAATTATCTTTCAAACTTTGCACTGTTATAAATTTTGTATATATGTATATTATATACAAATATATATACAATAACAATTACAGCAGTAATTAACATTTCTTGAACATATATTCTAGGAACAGTTCTAAATATTATATAAAGCTTTCCTCATTTAATCGCTAAAATAATAAAAAGAAGAGTAGAGGTATTTTGCAGTATCTGAAAATATGAACAGAAGTGACTTTCTAAGTGAAACAAAACAGTGCAACTTCTCTTATGGCTATCTGCTCATCTTTTAAAAGTTTGTAATACACTTTGGTATCTCATGATGATAACCTTCCTTGCAATTTACAATCCCTATCTGAAATCATACCATGACAATGTTTTTTTTTTTAATAAGACAGTTTCTCAACCTTGGCACTGCTGAAATTTTGCATTGGATAATTATTTTATATGGGATACCCAGTGCATTGAAATATGTTTACATACATCCCTGGTCTCTGATTGCTACATGCCAGTGAAACTTCTCCAATAATAACAATCAAAAATGTTTACAGATATTGCCACGTGTTTCCTCGGGTATAAAAATGCCCTCAGTTGAGAGCCACTGGCATAAGCTATAACAAATAAATATCTTATTCTACAAAAATGGGAGATTCATACAATGAATAAATACTGTTTTTATATGCTCAAAAATAATGATTGACATTTTCAAAATTGTATAAGTATATTAAATCACATTCACATGAGAAAGCATTTATATTAGCTACTCAGTTTTAAAATGAAATTAAGTCAAATAGTACAAAATAGAAGTTTAAAGAAGTAAATTGTATGTTTTGAGTATATTTATCAAGCATTTCATTTCATTTAAATGTTTCTAATGAAAACTAAAATAGAGACAATTTCACCTTCAACACAATCACTTTTATCTACCAGTTTTCTCTTCTCAGTGTTACCATTATTTTTCTAGACACACTTAGCTTTAAAACCCTTATTCATCTTTGACTCTCTCACTTTTTCTCCAAAAAATGTCTTAAATCTA
>NW_006960605.1:0-808 GCF_000164805.1 Carlito syrichta
CCAGTTCTAAAAAGAAGACATACAAGCAGTCAACGGATACATGAAAAAATGTTCAACCTCACTAGTCATCAAAGAAATTCAAATTAAAACTACACTGGCATAACACAACTCCAATCAGAATGGCCGTCATCAATAACTCAAAAAATAAGAGTTGCTGGAGAGGATGTGGCAAAACAGGAACACTTCTACGCTGTTGGTGGGAGTGTAAACTTGTACAGCTTCTGTGGAAAACAGTGTGGCAATTCCAAAAAGTTCTAAAAATTGATCTTTCATATGACCCCGCAATCCCCCTTCTGGGAATATACCCGGAAGAACACAAATCATTCTATAAAAAAGATACCTGCACACGTATTTTTATCGCAGCATTATTCACAATAGCAAGAACATGGAACCAACCATGCTTCCCATCAAAAGAGGACAGGATTAAAAAAAAAGTGGTACACATACACAATGGAATAATACATAGCCATAAAGAACAAAATCATGAACTTTGCAGCAACCTGGATGGACTTAGAGTATATAATACTGAGTGATATTTTACAGAAACAAAGAAGTGAGTATTATATTTTCTCACTCATAAGTGTACCTTGAACAACTATGGTAATCCTTAAAGAAAAGGATTGATAGTAGCGGGAAACTGCGGGGACGTGGGGAAGTGGGATTGTCAGTAGTATGAATATGCTGGGAGGATGCGGGGCCACACCTCATCAACAAGGGTACCTGCACAATGATATTTGTATACCTACACTGAATTGTACCCCACAATTTAAAATAATATTAAAGGTGGGAAAAAAAAGAAATGACATTG
>NW_006960606.1:0-802 GCF_000164805.1 Carlito syrichta
TCACCATGAAATGTCTCGGTGTCTTGCTGATTATGAAGCAGGAATCCGGGTAATTGGAGTCCTCATATACAGGAAACTGCATCCTTTTGCGAAGGATGAATAAGGAATCTGGGTTACATAAGTCCTCAATACCGAAAATCTACAGTGCATCTTGCTTAGGGCTAAACAAGATCAGGGCTTCGAGCACTCCTCATGTTTTAGAACTATTTGTTATGTGAATATTACGAATCAATCACTCCTGGACTCCAGCAACACTCTGGTACTCTTGATAGTTGTGAACGAGAATCTGGTACTACAATTCCAGTTAGATACTCAGAACTTCTGATGCCAGATTCCAGGACACAATTAATCCTCTCGGATTTTTGTGTGTAAGCCCTGACTTCAGTGTTACCTCAACTCCAGAAACTTCAGTGACTCCGTTGTTCAGAATTAGGAATTTGGGTTTAGGAATTCACATTTTTAGGAGGCAAGTTTGGGAGGGACCCAGGAATCTTTGATTCCACGTCCCCAGGCATATTCTCGTCAATTTTCTATGGGTATACAAGAGTCTGGACTTCCAGACCAACAGGAAATATCTCATCGTTTTGCTTAGACGGTAAAAGGAATCTGGGTCACTGTGTCCCTTGAAAGTTTCTACGCGTGTTACTAAAGTGTAACCATGAAACTCGGCTTTCATGTAACTTGTAAACATCTGGCAATTGCTAACTTATACCTGTATTAATGCAGTGTTCATACCTAGGAAAACACAAGTACTTTAGCTAATTGCTAATCTGAAATCTGGGAGTCCTGGTCCTCCTGTTAT
>NW_006960607.1:0-10693 GCF_000164805.1 Carlito syrichta
TGGAGTCTTTGTATTGGGATCCACGGATCTAGACTTCCAGGGCACTGGGAAACATCTGGTCGTATTGCTGAGAATGAAACAGGAATCTGAGACACTATGTCCCTAGAAAGCTTCGATTCATGATACCAATGTGGAACAAGGAAAATCAGTTTCCATGTGACCAGCAAACTTCTGGGCATTTGCTAATTTTCCCTGGCTTAAGGAAGTTCTCATGCCTAGAAGCCTACAGGATTTTTCTAAATGCTAATCAGGAATTTAGGAATCCAAGTCCCCACATTTTTCAGAGCTAATTCCTATATCCGTACCACAAATCAGTCATTACCAATCACCAGGAACCTGCTGCTCCTGTTCTTAGTTGTAATAGAGAATCTGGCCATCACCTTGGCTTTTTTTGCAGGATGGTCTAACACCAGATTCCAAACCCAATGAATCATCTCCCCAGTTTTAGTGTAATTTCTGGGTTCAGGTTTACCTCCTAATCCGGAAACTACTGCTGAATTTTTAGATTGATTTTGTAACTTGAAATTAGGGGATCCCTCATATTTAGGATGTACTCTTAAAGGGGATACAGCAATCTTGGATTCAGGGGCACTTCTGACCTTTTGGACGAATGAATATTGGTATATAAGAGTTTTTACTTCCACATCGCTAGGTAACGTCATGGAGACATACTGAGAACAAAGAGAATCTGGGTTACGTGGGTCGCCAATCCAAGAAGTCTACATGGCCACATTATAAGGTCTAATCTGAATCTGGGCTTCTAATTCCCCACATTATTTAGTGCTACAGGCCTCTTGGATATGACAATTTCGTCATTATAGTTTTCAGCAACCTTCTGGTCTTCTTGATAGTTGTAACCGAGAATGTGGACCTACAAGTCCGTTGGGTTCCTCAGGACAACAAAGGGGAGATTTCAGGACCCAAAGAATCTTATTGCCATATTTGTAGGTAACTCTCATCTTAAGATGTACCTTGTAATCCTAAAACTTCTGTTTGTTCTTCAATTCGGATAGGGGCCTGGTGTTTTGAGGTTGCCAAGTATTTATTAGGTACTTTTAAGGGTAAACAGGATTCATGGATTCCACGTCCCTAAAAAATTTCTGGGCATCTGCCTATTTGTATACAGAGTTTGGTATCCACACCACGAGGGAAAATCAGGGCATCTTGCTGAGAACGAAGGGGAAATCCGGTTCTAAGAGTCCTATTCGCCAGAATCTACACTGCCTCTTCATAAGGTTTAATCAACAATCTGGGCTTCTAGGTCCCTACATTTTTCAGAGGTACTTGCTCCGTGGATACCCTAAATCTGTCATCAGAGATCCTCAGGTACTTTCTGATCCTCTTGATAGGATCTGGCCCTACAAATCCTTTTGTGTCCTAGGAGCATATATGACCATAATCAGGTACCCCTGGAATCAAATTGCATATTGGTACAAAATTCCTCGATTCCGGTTACCTCAAACTACCGAATTTTCTTGTGGTCGGGCTGGTGGGAATTGTGACATTGGGTGTAGAGGATTCCACATTTGGGGTGTTCTTGTTAAGGGGAACCAGGAATCTTGGATTCCAGCTCCCCACGTACCTTATGGGCGTGTTTCTCTTGATATCCAAACAACTGGAATTATAAGTCACCAGAATATGTCTCAGCGCCTTGCTGAGAGTGAAACAGGAGTCTAGGTAATGGGAAACCTCATATACAGGAAACCACATGGTCTGTTGCTAAGGAAGAATATGAAATTTTGGTTGCACTTGTCCTCAATCCCAAACATCCACAGGGCGTCTTACTAAGAGGTAATGAAGAATCTGGTTTTTGAAGTAGGAATCTGGGTAATAGGAGTACTCATGTACAGGAAACTGCACTGCCTATTGCTAAGGAAGAATAATGAATATGTTTACACATGTCCTCAGTCCCCAAATAATTCAGGGCCTCTTGCTAAGGCCAAACACGATTCAGGGTTTTTGATGTATAAATCTGGGGAAATAGAGTCCTCATATACAGGCAATTACACAGCATTTTGCTAAGAAAGAATAAGGAAACTGGGTCACAAGTGTTCTAAATCCCAAAAAAGTACAGGGGACCTTGCTAAGGGCTAAACAAGATTCAGGAATTCGAAGCAGGAATGTGGGTAATAGTCCTCATTACAGGAAACTTCGTGGCCTCTTGCTAAGGAAAAATACGGAATCTGTTTTACATGGTTCGTCAATCACAAAATCTACATGGCGTCTTGCTAAGGGCTAAACAAGAACCAGGGTTCCAAAACAGGAATCTGGGGAAAGGGAGTCCTCATATACAGGACACTACATGGCCTCCAGCAAAGGAAGAATTAGGAATCTGTGTTACACGAGTCTTCAATATGAAAAAAATCTCAGACGTCTTGCTACTGGACAAAAAAGAATCAGGGATTTTAGCTCCCCTTATGGTTTGGAGCTATTTAGCATATGGATATTAGGAATCAGTCAATTCAGGACTCCAGCATCATTCTGGTCCTTTTGATAGTTCTAAACGGGTATCTGGCACTACAAGATGGTTAGGTTCCTCGGGACAACGAAGGCCAGATTCCAGCACATAAAGGATCATCTTGCCATATTTGGATGTAACTCTTGGTCTCAAGATGAACCTTGTAATTCTCAAACTTCCATTTGTCCTTTTATTTTGAGAGAGGTTGAGGGTTTTGCAGTTGCCAAATGTTTAGTAAATATTTTTAAAGGTAACAAAAAATCATGGATTCCCCATCCCTAGGAAACTTCTGGGCATCTGTCTTTTTGTATATTGGGTTTTGGAATCCACATCGACAGGGAAAATCAGGGTATATTGCTGAGAACGAAAATGGAATCTGGATTCTTGGAGTTCTCATTCACAGAGTCTACAGGGTCTCTTGATAAGCCTTAATCAGGAATCTGGCCTCTAGCTTCCCACTTTGTTATGGTGCCTTCTACAAGGGAACCAGGAATCTTGGATTCTAATTCTGCAGGGAACTTTTGGGAGTCTTCCTATTGATATCCAAACAACTTGAATTCTACATCACCAGGAAATGTCTTCGTGTCTTGCTGAGAAAGAAGTAGGAATCTGGGTAATGACAACCCTCATATTCAGGATACTGCATGCCTCTTGCTAAAAATGAATAAGGAATCTGGGTTACATGATTCCTCAATACCGAAAATCTAGAGGGTGTCTTGCTAACAGCTAAACAAGATCAGAACAAAAAAGAAATCCGGTTCTAGGGGACCTCATTCGCCAGAATCTACAGGGCCTCTTCATATGGTTAAATCAGCAATCTGGGCTTCTAGGTCCCTACATTGCTCAGAGCTACTTGCTCCGTGGATACCCTAAATCTGTCATTTGAGATCCCCAGGAACTTTCTGGTCCTCTTGATAGTTGTAATCGAGGATCTGGCCCTACAAATTCTTTTGTGTCCTAGGAACATCTACGCCCATAATCAGGTACTCTAGAAATCAAACGGTATATTGGTGTAAAATCTCTCTATTCAGGTTACCTCAAACTACAGTAATTTCTTGTGATCAGGCTGGTGGGAATTGGGACATTGGGTTAGAGAATTCCACATTTTGGGTAGGTCTTGTTAAGGGGAACCAGAAATCTTGGATTCCAGTTCCACAAGGACCTTATGGGAGTCATTCTCTTGAGATCCAAACAACTGGAAATCTAGGTCATCAGGAAATGTCTAGGCACTTTCCTGAGAATGAAGCTGGAATCTGGGTAACGGGAGTCCTCATATACAGGAAACTACCTGGCCTCTTGCTAAGGAAGAAGGAGGAATTTTGGTTACACTAGTCCTCAATCCCAATAATCCACAGGGCGTCTTACTAAGAGGTAATGAAGAATCTGATTTTTGGAGTAGGAGTCTGGGTAATGGGAGTACTCATATACAGGAAACTGCACTGCCTATTGCTAAGGAAGAATAAGGAATATGGTTACACGTGTCCTCAATCCAAAAAAAACTCAGGGCGTCTTGCTAAAGGCTAAACACATATCAGGGTTTTTGATGCATGAATCTGGGGAAATGGAGTCTTCATATACAGGCAATTACACGGCCTTTTGCTAAGAAATAATAAGGCAACTGGGTTACACATGTTCTTAATCCCCAAAAAACTACAGGTTGCCTTACTAAGGGCTAAACAAGATTCCGGGATTCGAAGCAGGAATGGAGTAATAGTCCTCATTACAGGAAACGTCGCAGACTCTTGCTAAGGAAAAATAAGGAATCTGTTTTACACAGTTCATCAATCACAAAATCTACATGGGGTCTTGCTAAGGGCTAAACAAGAATCAGGGTTTCGAAACAGGAATCAGGGGAAAGGGAGTCCTCATATACAGGACACTACATGGCGAAGGAAGAATAAGGAATCTGTATTACACGAGTCCTCAATACAAAAAGATTCTCAGGGCCTCTCGCTGTGAGACAAACAACAATCAGGGCTTCGAGTTTCCCTCTTGTTTGGAGCTATTTATCATGTGGTTATTACAAATTAGTCAGTTCACGACTCCAGTAACATTCTGGTCCTCTTGATAGTTGTAAACGTGTGTCTCTCACTACAAGTCCATAAGGTTACTCGGGACAACAAAGGCCAGATTCCAGGACAAAAAGGATCATCGTGCCATATTTGGTTGTAACTCTGATCTTAAGATGAAATTTGTTTAGCCGGGCGTGGTAGCGCACACCTGTAATTCCGGCTACCTGGAAGGCTGAGGCGGAAGGATCGCCAGAGCCCAGCAGGTCACGGCTGTGGTGGCCAGGAGTGGCCACTGCACTCCAGTCTGGGCTACAGAGTGAGACTCCAACTCAAAAAAAAAAAAATGATGAAACTTGTATTTCTCAAACTTCCGTTTGTCCTTTTATTTTGAGAAGGGCTGAGGGTTTTGCAGTCGCCAAATGTTTAGTAAGTATTTTTAAAGGCAACAAGGAATCATGGATTCCCCAATTCTCGGAAACTTGTCCACATCTTTCTTTTTGTATACAGAGTTTTGGAATCCACATCGACAGGGAAAATCAGGGTATATTGCTGAGAACGAAAAGGGAATCCGGATTCTTGGAGTTCTCATTCACAGAAGTCTACAGAGTCACTTGATAGGTTTAATCAGGAATCTGGCCTTCTAGGTTCACAATTTGTTAGGGTGTCTTGTACACGGAACCCAAAATTTTGGATTCCAATTCCCCAGGAAACTAAGGGGAGTCTTTCTGTTGATATCAAAACAACATGAATTCTACATCACCACGAAATGTCTCGGTGTCTTGCTGAGAATGAAGTAGGAATCTGGGGAATGGCATTCCTCATATACAGGAAACTGCATGCCTCTTGCTAAGGATGAATAAGGAATCTGGGTTACATGAGTCCTCAATACAGAAAATCTAGAGGGCGTTATTATAAGGGCTAAACAAGATGAGGGCTTAGAGCACCCCTCATGTTTTAGAGCTATTAGTTATGTGGATATTTCAAATCAATCATTCCTGGACTCCAGGAACACTCTGGTACTCTTGATAGTTTTGAACGAGAATCTGGCACTACAAGTCCATTTAGATACTCGGAGCCTCTGTGATGCCAGTTTCCAGGACACAAGTATTCCTCTCGGATTTTTTGTATGTAAGGCCTGATTTCAGTGTTACCTCCTACTCCAGAAACTTCAGTGGCTCCGCTGTTCGGAATTAGGACTTTGGGTTTAGGTGTCCAAATTTTTTACGAGGTATTTTTTGGAGTTAATTAGGACTCTTAGATTCCACGTCCCCAGGCATATTCTTGTCATCTTTCTATGGGTATACAAGAGTCTCTACTTCCAGGTCAACTGGAAACATCTCATCGTTTTGCTTAGAACGAAATAGGAAACTGGGTCACTGTGTCCCTTGAAAGTTTCTACACGTGTTACTAAAGAGGAACCAGGAAACTCAGTTTCCATGTAACTTGCAAACATCTGGGCAATTGCTAATTTATCCCTGGCTTATGACAGTGATCATACTTAGGAATCGACATGGACTTTAGCTAAATGCTAATCTGGAATCTGGGAGGCCTTGTCCCCATATTATTCAGAGCAACGTCCCATATGCATACCACAAATTGGTCATTACCGATCCCCAGGAACGTGCTGTGCCTCTTGATACTTGTAACTGAGAATCTGACCTACGTCTGGGTTTTTTTCACAGTGTCCTGTAAAGCCAGATTCCACAATCCAAGGAATCATCTTGCCATTTGTTAATGTGATCACTGTCTTCAGATTTAGCTCGTAGTCCATAAAATACTGCTGGACAATCGTTTTGGTATTCAGAATATGGGATTAAGGGTTCTCACATTTTTAGGATGTATTCTTAAGTGGGATCCAGCAATCTTGAATTCCTGGTCCCTGGGAAACTTTTGGGCATATGAATATTGATATGTAAGAGTTTGTATTTCCACGTCACCAGAAAATGTCCGGGCATCTTCATGATAAAAAAAGGAATGTGGGCTATGGGAGGCTTCAGTCCATGATTTCTACAGGGCTCCATTGTAAGGGCTTATCTGGAATCTGGGCTTCTAGTTCTCCAAATTCTTCAGAGCTACTTGCCACTTGCAAATGACAAGTTTCATTATAGATTCCCAGCAACATTCTGGTCCTCTTGAATGCTGTAACCACGATCCAGCCCTTGCAATTCAGTTGGCTTCCTCTAGACAACTAAAGTCAGATTCCAGGACTGAAAGTATCATTTCGCCATATTTGTGCCTAAGTCTTGTCTGAAGATGTACCCTAGAATCCTAAAACTTGCGTTTGTGCATGTATGTGTTAGGGGCTGGGTGTAATGAGGTTGCTAAGCATGTAGTACACATTTTTAAATGTAACCAGGAATACGGATTCCACGAGCCTGGGAAAGAGTTGGGCATCTGTCTATTTGCATCAGAATTTTGGAATCCAGATCGCCAGGGTAAATCAGGGCATCTAGCTGAGAACAAGAACAGAATACAGGTTCAGAGGTCCTCGATCATCAAAATCTGTATGGCCTCTTGATAAAGTTTAATGAGAAATCTGTACTTGTAGGTCCGTACATTTTTCAGAACTGCTTGCTGAGTGGATACCTAAAATCTTTAATTACAGATTCAAGAAGATTCCAGTCAGCTTGATAGTTCTAACCAAGGATCTGAACCTACAATTCCGTTTGTTTCTTATGAACATCTTCGGCCATAGTCCAGTTCCCCAGGAGTAAATGGAAATTTTGCGACAAAATCCCTCGCTTCAGGTTACATCAAAATACCAAAATTTCTGGTGGTCAGGCTGGTGGGAATTTGGATATTTGGTTTAGAAAATTCCACATTTTACAATGTCTTGTTAAGGGGAATCTGGTAACTTGGATTACAGTTCCCAGGTACTATGTGGGAGCCGTTCTATTGATAGTCAAACAACTGGAATTTTATGTTCATCAGGGAATATCTCGGGTATTGCTGAGAATGGAGCAGGAATCTGCGTAAAGGGAGTCCTCATATACGGGAAACTACATGACCTCTTGCTATGGAAGAATAAGGAATCAGGGTTACACGAGTCCTAAAATCCCCAAACCTACAGGGAGTCTTACTAAGGGAGAAAAACGTTTCAGGGATTTGAAGCATGAATCTGGGGAATAGGAGTCCTCATATATAGGAAACTTTCACCCTCTTGCTAAGGATGAATAAGGAATCTGGGTTGCACATACCCTCAATCCTATAAATCTACAGGGAGTCTTTCTAAGTGTTAAAAAAGAATCAGGGTTTAGAAGCAGGAATCTGGGTAATGGAAGTCTTCATATACAGGAAACTACACAGTCTCTTGCTAAGAAATAATAAGGAATCTGTTTTTCAGGAGACCCCAATGCCAAAAATCTACCGGGCATCTTGCGAAGGGCTAAACAAGAATCAGGATTTCAAAGCAATAAACTGGGGAATGGAAGTCCTCATATATAGGAAACTACACGGGCTCTTGCTAAGGAAGAATAAAGAATCTGGGTTACACAAGTACTCAATTTTAAAATGTATAGTGCATCTTGCTAAGACCTAAAAGACTCCGGGCTTTGACATCCCCATATTTTTCAGAGCTGTGTCATCTGTGTATATTATGAATCAGTCATTCCAGAATACCAGCAACATTCTCGTCCCCTTGATAGTTTAAACGAAAATATGGCACGACAAATGCATTTAGATTTTGAATCCTCTAACGCCAAATTCCAGGACACCATCATCTCGGGTTTTTTTTAAATCTAAGCCCTGAGTTCACGGTTACCTCATACTCCAGAAACTTCTGGCAGTTCAGTTATTCAGAATTAGGACCTTGGGTTTAGATGTTGCATCATGTTTAGAAGGTATTTTTGGGAAGGCACCAGTGTTTGGTTTCCAAGTCCACAGGAACATTCTGGAGTCTTTCTATTGGTAGCCACAGATCTAGACTTCCAGGGCAATGGGAAACATCTGGTCGTGTTGCTGAGAACAAAACAGGAATCTGAGACACTATGTCCCTAGAAAGCTTCTACTCATGTTACCAATGTGGAACAAGGAAAATCAATTTCCATGTGACCAGGAAAATTCTGGGAAGTGGCTAAATTTTCCCTGGCTTAAAGAAGTTCTCATACCTAGAAGCCTAGAGGATTATTATAAATACTAATCAGGAATTTGGGAGTTACTGTCCCCATATTCTTCAGAGCTAATTCCTTTATCCGTAGCACAAATCTGTCATTACCAATCACCAGGAACCTGCTACTCCTCTTCTTAGTTGTAATAAAGAATCAGTCCATCTGCTTGGCTTTTTTTTTGCAGGAGGCTGTAAGGCCAGATTCCACAACCCAGTGAATCATCTCACCATTGTTAGTTTAATTTCTGACTTCAGTTTTTCCTCCTATTCCAGAAACAATTGCTGGAATTTTAGACTGATTTCGTAAGTTAGGATTAGAAGTTCCCACATATTTATGATGCATTCTTAAAGGGGATCCAGCAATCTTGGATTCCAGGGCCCTTCTGATCTTTTGGGTGAATGAATATTGGAATATAAGAGTTTTTACTTCCACATCGCCAGGTAACGGCCGGGAGTCTTACTGAGAACAAAAAGAATCTGGGTTATGTGGGTCGCCAATCCAAGAAGTCTACATGACAACATTATAAGGGCTAATCTGGAATCTGAGCTTCTAATTCCCCACATTATTTAGTGCTACATGCCTCTTGGATATGACAATTTTGTCATTATAGATTCTCAGCAACTTTCTAGTCTTCTTGATAGTTGTAACCGAGAATGTGAACCTACAAGTCCATTGGATCCTGGGGACATCAAAGGGCAGATTCAGGACCCAAAGAATCGTATTGCCATATTTGTAGGTAACTCTCCTCTAAGATGTACCTTGAAACCCTAAAACTTCCGTTTGTCGTTCAAATCTGATGGGGCCTGGTTTTTTGAGGTTGTCAAATATTTATTAGCTACATCTGCCTATTTTTATACAGAGTTTGGGATCCACATCATGAGGGAAAATCAGGGTATCTTGTTGAGAATGAAAAGGAAATCCGGTTCTAAGAGTTCTCATTCGCCATAATCTACAGTGCCTTTTCATAAGGTTTAATTAGCAATCTTGGCTTCTAGATTCCTACATTTTTCAGAGCTACTTGCTCCTTGGATAACCTAAATCTGTCATTAGAGATCTCCAGGAACTTTCTGGTCCTCTTGATAGTTGTAATCGAGGATCTGTCCCTACAAATCATTTTGTGTCCTAGGAACATCTAGGAATATAATCAGGTACCCCAGAAATCAAGTGGCATAATGGTACAAAATCCACCAATTCAGGTTACCTCAAACTACAGAAATTTCTTGTGGTCAGACTGGTGGGAATTGTGACATTGGGGTTAGTAGATTCCACATTTTGGGGTGTTCTTATAAATGGGAACCATGATTCTTGGAATACAATTCCTGAAGTACCTTATGGGAGTGTTTCTCTTGATATCCAAACAACTGTAATTATAGGACACCAGGAAATGTCTCAGCGCCTTGCTGAGAATGAAGCAGGAATCTGGGTAATGGGAGTACTCACATACAGGAAACTACACGGCCTCTTGCTAAGGAAGAATAAGGAAGTTTGTTTGCACTAGTCCTCAATTCCAAAAATCCACAGGGCGTCTTACTAAGAGGTAACCATGAATCAGGGTTTTAAATTAGGAAACTGGGTAATGGGAGTCCTCATATACAGGAAACTGGACTAACTATTGATAAGAAAGAATAAGGAATTTGGTTACACGTGTCCTCAATCCGAAAAAAACTTCAGGGCTTCTTGCTAAGGGATTAAGTCGAATCAGTTTTTTTGAAGCATGAATCTAGGGAAATGGAATCCTCATATACAGGAAATTACACGACCTTTTGCTAAGAAAGAAAATGAAGCTGCGTTACACGTGTTCTCAATCCCAAAAAAACTACAGGGCATCTTGATAAGGGCTAAAAAATAATCAGGGATTCGAAGCAGGAATGTGGGTCATATTCCTCATTACAGCAAACCTCGAGGCCTCTTCCTAAAAAAAAAAAATAAGGAATCTGTTTTACACAGTTCCTCAATCACAAAATGTACATGGTGTCTTGGCAAGGGCTAAACAAGAATCAGGGTTTCAAAACAGGAATCTGGGGAAAGGGAGTCCTCATAAACAGGACACTACATGGCCTCTAGCGAAAGAAGAATAAGGAATCTGTGTTATACGAGTCCTCAATCCAAAAAAATTC